>NW_019385032.1:113227-123406 GCF_000671375.1 Centruroides sculpturatus
TACGTGATAAAGCAATTAAATTTCTAAATAGTTTTTATGTTAAAAGTAATGAAATATGCGAGAAAAATGCTTAATTCTGATTAAAATACATTAAATAAATTTAATAAAAAATTATCAAATTCAATAATTCATATAAGATTTTAATTACATAAAATAAATTTAAATGTATAATTATATATATATACCATAATTTAATCAATAATACTGTATTAATTTTATATTAAGACATATTTATTAAGCTTTAAATTAACCATAAACGTGAATTGTCATTATATATCATATTAATTATTTTTTTAAATAAAATAATATATAAATAATTTATTCTTTGTGCCTTACAAAGTAATTTTCAATTAATAATTAAAATGTGTGTTTTTGAAATAAAATTAATAAGTAATTTATCAGTTCATTGTTTTGATAAATAGTTTAATAATAAATAAAATTATTTTATACATTTTAATTTATTTATACTTCGGATAAATTTATTGATAACTTTCATTAATTTGTTCATAAAATATCAGTATTAAACAATATTGATATTTTTTATTCTTTTCTACGCTGTTTCAACACCTGGCCATACAGAGAAGCCCCAAACAATTCCCTCCTCCACCCAATTTTTTGAGGGTATCCACCCCTTTCCTCTTTGAAATGTTTTGTACTAATTTTGAGACTATCTACGACTTTGTAATTTAATCCGTGCCCCTATGTTTTACAGGATGTTTTGTGGAGTCGAGGTACACAGCTATTACGTCCATTATCGATTACCTATACTTTCGTGCACTCGTATTTAGCTAATACGTGTCATAAGCAAGATATAGCTTGGTGCACTGCATTCGTCTACACCCTGTGTATTAATACAATGCATATCTCGCGTTTGTTTACTAGCTGTGTAAACACAAAATTCGAAGGTTTGACGATCAGACTGTCTATTTAATGTGTAAATATGGTAATTAATAAATTGATTTTATTCATTAATATAGTCTACCAATTTACACATGTAACTTGAACTCTATACACGTTACACTATATTAATTGTATTTTTACGTGTTAATATTTGACATTTTATGAATATTTTCTTTTGTGTTAAGTGTAAGAAATTTTTTCAGAATTGTAATTTTGTATATAATTTAACAAAGGGCCAACTTATAAGAACAAACTCATGATCTTGCTTATCCGGGATCACTCAGGTCAAGAGCTTAACAATGCATTTCGCCATTTTTTTATTTACATTTTTTTATTATAATATTATTGTCCATTGTCATCTTTTCAAATTTAATCATTATATTAAAATTATTTTTTACAGCTCCAGTTTTTAATTTCATTTTTTAAATATGCATTATAATAAATTTGAATCATGTATTCTTACATTGTATCTTCTGAATTGTACATTTATCTTGTGGATTAGTTCTAAGAAATTCATCAGTGAATACTAGAAGATGTGTATTTTGCATTCTATCAACGAGATGATAGCATTATCTTTCGAAATAATAGGGAAGATGATTGATCAGAACGTCGGGTCTTTGTTGTATACATCATACTTTTGTATTCAGATTAGCACCCAGATTTTAATAGAAACTTGACTCTTCAATAATATTTTTAATGTGTAAATCACGTTAAAAGCTACACTTTAGAATGTGAAAATACTGTTTAATCGGTGATCCTTTTAAACAATTTATTTTATTAAATAAATTGTTTGAAATTAACTTAATTAAATAAAATTATACATTTTAAACGCATAAATTAATTATTTTTCAATTTATTATAAATAAAACACGTCTGAATTTAACATATTAGGCATACATTCCCACTGTCGTCCGTTAGTCCGTTCGTCTGTCTGTCCTTCGTTAATCTCGAGAACGGAGTTAGATGAAAGGAACCGGAGACCTTGATTAACTATGTACGAACTTTCGGAATGGACCAGAAGTCACGTGGTTTTTAAAATTAAAATATGATTAAAAATTGCAGTCCGGCATACATTCGATTTTTTCAGTTGTTATATTGTAAAATTTCATTAATATTTCACTAAATTTTATTTTAATTTTACAAATTTCTATTTTTAATTAATTAACATATAATTGTAATTCTTGAGTTATTTTTATTATTTTTGCATCGTTATATTCATTAGCGTGCAAAAAATTTTAATAAAATATATTCATATCAGGGTCAGGAAGATTAAACATTACCCCGAAGACTCAATAAGGCATGCTTTAATTATTAAACCTACGTTTATTGATAATTTTTAAATAATTTATTAAATAAAATTTTAAAATATTACTCAATGCATAAAAAGTTTTTGATAAATGATAGAGTAACTGATAGAAAAGTGCCTCAAGATATTGTAAACGTCATTAAAAATCCATTACATCAAAGCAGTCATTAAAGCGAAGAAAGGAACAAATACAATAAAAGAAAAATAATTCATAATGAATCTGATGACAATGATGCTATTTATTTTACTTGTCATTATTTCTATAACATGGTATGACAGAAAAAACTTAGTTATCAAATATGATTCGATCTTACATCGAATTGAAATTTCACCTTGATTATTACATCGAATTGAATTTCACCTTGATTATCCTTGATATAAATTTGTATAGGCCTATAGAGTTTACGTTTTTGAAATAATTTTTTTTTTTATTAAAACATACTCAAATATTCTTTCACACAGTATTTCAGAAATATTTGGTTACAATATGATATAATTGATACATTGTTGCATCAATTATACCGTAGGCCACAGACCCCAGACACTAGATTCATACCAAAAGACCCTATAATCCACAGCAGACAAACCCTAGTATACTCAGCAGACAGATCCTAGAATCCACCAGATTCACACCTCAAACAATGCCAGACTTTTATGTAATTTGAGTAAAGATTATTATTTTTATTCCAAGTAGAGATCTATAATCTACAATACTTGTTTTGGCAATATGCACTTCAGGCTTTTAACTCTCCTCAAGAGCGCTGCCATAACACTAACGTAAATTGATTAGGTCTAATATTCTTATTCAAAACTAAAGTTGATTTACATGAATTAGCTTTAAAAAAGGATAAAATTATATTATTTATCAGGTTGCAAAGATGAAATTCCGAAAGAACACATTCGCGTGCTATTGCTCTATCACAGGCCTGCCAACCCAAATTGTTTCGCGGGCCACTTTGATCACGCGTAACATTACGGTGGTCCACAATTTAGGCAAACATGCTTTTAAAAAAGTAAAACAAATACAAAATGGATAAGATTTTATTGTTATACCAAGAGTTCGTATTCGCACTTGCGCATTATAACAATGATAGTCTACATGAAAATTTTAATTTATTTAATTGTTTTGGTATACACATAACGGGAAACAAAAGTTTTAATAGATATTTAATATCACTTAGCTGGCCACACTATTTAACGTGATGGGCAGCGGGTTGGCCAGGACTGCTTTATCACTTCAAAAATGGTTGCAATGCAACGAAGGTTCACGATGTCATCTGCAAGGCATTTGGCGAGGACAGTCAACAGGCAAATTTGCAACAATTGGTTTAAGAAATTCAAGGATGGCGATTTCTCGCTTTAATAAAAAGCTCATTCAGGCAGCGATTCCACCATTGATGATGACGTTTTCTACAACTAAAAGATGATAACTACGGTTGACTTCCAGAGAATTAGTACAATAACTCGAATGTTCCCATACACTTCAAAAATTGATAAAAAAATTCGATACTACCTGTATATAGAGCAAAGATGACCTTACAGAAGCCGGTCAGATTGAGCTGGGTGGTTCTTTCTCGTCCGCCTTAGAGCTCAGACTTGGAGCCAACTGACTATTTAGCGCCCTGTAGAACAATATTGTCAATATACAGAGTTCAATGACAATACCCTACGCTCGAGACTTTTTCAAAGGAAAACCCCAGTCATTCTATGCTCACGGGATTGAAAATTTGCAGCAATGGTGGCGAGATATCATCGATATCGATGGTAATCATCTACAAGACTTAACTATAATGGTCAATAAAGTGTTTTCTTCCAAAATGTCAAAAGTTCTCCTTTACAACCTGATAGATTTATATTCCCAATAACTAATATCCAGCAAGCTATTTCATTTAAGTTTTATCCTGCTTTGTGCATACTTATGTAATACATCACACTATTATTGAAAGTTTAAAATAATAAAAATACTATAAAATTCCAAGTGAAATCTTTACTCTTCAGGGAAAAATAAGAACATTTTCAATATAACTATGATATTAAATTTGTTTATCTCTTGGTTTTGTTTCACTAATGCATGCAAAAAATCGATCAATTATCGATCATTATCATTATCTATCGACGTAATTATGGTTTAGATCTAGTCTACGAATTTTTTAATTTAATTTCTTCTATTTGCTAATTAAAGATAAACTAAAAAATAACTTTCTTCCGTATACACAATATTTAAATGACCATGTAATGAATATTTGTTAATAAATATTTAGGTCGGTGGAAGGAATAGTGTTTAACATTTCATAACACAACCCATCTATAATATTAAAATAATACTATTAATAACACCAAACAAATTATTATTATGTGGCATAGCCTCCTCATGAAATTAATTTGCAT
The DNA here is from genome assembly GCF_000671375.1 of Centruroides sculpturatus. Classification (NCBI taxonomy): domain Eukaryota; kingdom Metazoa; phylum Arthropoda; class Arachnida; order Scorpiones; family Buthidae; genus Centruroides; species Centruroides sculpturatus. Next base: position 117,822 of record NW_019385032.1, read on the forward strand.
ATACACTATAATTGTTGTTGCTGATTTGACGATTATACCTCAATACTAATGTGTAACAATGTGTACATATTGTTACATCACAACAACACATTGTTATATCAATTATATTGGTAGACAGTTATATTGTTTAACAATATATGTAATGCGTATCAATAAAGCTATTGACATTCAACACAATGAAAAAAATTAAAATTTTATGTGCATACTCTCTACTATGCTTTCAAATTTAATAATTTATGTGTTTGCATTATGATTAATAATTATTTATTTACTATATTAATAGAACACTGAATATAATAGCATACGTACATACCTGTTATTTTTTAAACATATTTTATTTTTACCGTATAAAATTATAAAATGTTTAAATTTTAATATATTTAAAGATTTTAATAATAATTATAAGTGTAAAAAATATTAAAAAATAAAATTCTTAGGCTCATCGACTTAATGGAATTTAGTAATTATATATTGAAATATCATCAATTTATATTTTTGACACTATTTTAATTAATATATATCGAGTTTTTTTTTAATATTTCACAATAATAAATTATATATTCGTCCATAATAGGAAATTGTCTTGTATATACTCATTTATAATTATATTTAATTGTAAAATTCACATTAAAAAGTAATCATTTTACTTCGTATTGATAAGTATCAGGAATTTTTTCAGTAGTATCTGTAACTGTCATACATTTATCTTACGAAAGCTATAATTTTATTATCTCTAAGTTATTTTTTTAGTCAAAAACACATGAAATATCTAAAGCACTTTCAGTAATCTTAGTATTGAATGTTCAATGTGTTAATCTTAAGTTCAACAATATTTACATTATGGAAAATACCATAGAAGAGAATTAACTGGCTTATAATATTTTACACACTTCTTTCCATGAAGATATCTCGAGAATACCAAACCAATTTGGACTTTGCTTTAGTCATCTCTTGCGTGTGAAATCTTTGTTATTTCAAGTGTGATGGCAAACACATTAATTAAACACATTATATTATAAAGGACCTCAAATTCTAAATTAAATGATTTGTATACATCGTAAGAGCATAGACAGGTAGATTTTGGATCATTCCCAGCTTTAAGTTTAAAATAAATTCTATTATATTTATATTATATAACATAATTTACGGGGTAGAACAAAATATATCTGCCTGGTTCAATACTCTCTTACAACTCAATGATGATATATATAGGCCTATATATATTATATAAGTATTAAACATGTAATTTCTCACACCAGAAAAACTCTCGATAAATAAATAAATTTAGAACTCTTGTAAGTTACAAAGAAATAGAACTGTTTTTTAATGATTTATTGCGATAAATCATTAAAAATATATTCCTTTTCATATTTATTTACAATTGATCAATTCGAAGTTTCGCTGTTTGTTTGCAAAAGAACTAACAACCTATAATTACGTATCCATTTATAAATGATATCGCTATCATTAATAATACAGATCAATATCAATCACTTTAAATGTTAATTTAAAAAAATTGAACGTTTAAAATAATTTTTTAATGATTTCAAAAACGTTAAAAACACATTTAATTATTCCTCAGCTTTTAGTATTTGTAAAATTTCAATATTTAATATAAGAAATCACATTAAAATATTTGTGTATGTAGATGTCTACAATAAAAATACCTTTGTAGACCTTAAAAATATATATAAATTTATATATATATAAAAATAAACAAAAAATATATTAAATAAGTGTTATAAATTATTCATATTCGTTCTTGGGAATAAGGCGATTTCCTTATTAGATCGCTTCTTAGACAATAAATAATGCGATCTCTAATAATTAATCAGATAAATTTGGATTTATGTTAAAGGAAAACATATGTTAAATGTATTTTTTACTATTTTTAAGTGGTACATATTAGAATATTTCACATAAGATGCATACAAATGTGTACTTTATGTAAAGTAGGTTTATGCAATGCTATGAAATTTTTGATAATATATTAATGAATAAAATCATTTGTCATGGGTTCGAGCCTCGACAGTAGCTTGCCATGTGGCGTTTTTCGTGTTTTCTTCACGTGTCAAACAGCCATTTTTCCACAGAAAGTCCTCCAAGGAGGTACAGTACTCCTCCATGGCAGATCGGCCAAGTGTTGCATTGTCTTATTTTACCAAACTATTAAGCGAAATTCGAAAGTTTAAATGATACGAAATAGCTTAAAAATTATTTTTTTCTAGCATATTTTTCATATATAACTCTGTAAAATCATAATTTATAAAAAAAAATAATCAATTTTTCTAAATGAAATGTAATCTATTTTAGTAATTCTATATTTTTTAAATAATAAATTGAATATTATTTGATAATTCATCCGAAAAGAATAGATCGAATAGTTTAAGTGAAATGATCCATGTAAAGTATTTTGAACTATATTATATTACCTTTATAGTATATAACTTTATGAATAGAAGTTTAGAAAATTTAATAAAATCAATATTCTAAATATAGAATTGCTCCTAATATATGTAAAAAAGAAAATGTCTTAGAGGCCTTTAACTAAAACAAATACTTTTTAAAGGAAGGAATTTATCTAAAATATATTTATTCTTTGATAGATACAAAAAATAAGACCATTTCATATAAATCAGAATAAACATTCCCCCTTTTATACAATTTTTCATACTTAAAGTTTCCTGTAGAAGAGGGATTACATTAAATAGAACGAAGTGCACGACAATTCATACTACACTATTTAAACACCAGAAAAATACAATTATTCTATACAGTAATAGGTTATGGTGTTGAGAATATCACGTGGTAATTCTCTTACTAAACGGGTCGATATCACGTGATATTCTCAACACCTTCCTGTTACTATTGATATAACTTGAGACTAGGCACCCTAGTGTTTTCATTAATCAAATTTTTATAATTGTGCCGTCTCAGAGAGATTTCTAACACATGCTTTTGCATATTCAGGTCGACTAGAGCCTCAAAATAAAGGTCGTAGCCATCCCCTGATTATATTATCCAATCTTGAGATGTGAAAGGGGGAATTGTAAAGACACTTTCACTGTAATTTAACGCTTCTTCTGAACTTTATTATTATGTAAACATAATAATAAAGTTAATATAATTTTATAATTTAATATATTTATATTGGGAGAAAATAAATATTAATAAGTTTATTTTTCGTATTAAACTTTCGTGACTTTTAAAGATTTTTCATAAATATTTACTTAATGTTGCATTAAAATTTGCCTTCGTTTATATTAATAAACTGTAGAGATAGCTTCCTAAATATTTACAAAATATTATTTATTTATTTTAAATATTTATTAATAATATAAATATACTACTAATCCTACCTGAATTTATTGTATATATTTGTATATGAATTGTTACACTTATAAAATAAATATAAATTAATTTTAAAATGTAAATAAAAATATTTCCATTCATTTAAGTGAAATGCTTTATTTTAATCGATATTTTCTCATAAAAAAAAATCCAACCTCCGATAACGGCTAATTCCCAACAACGGCCACTTTTAAAGGTGGCCATTTTTTTGGGGGAGGAACGTTTCTTTTGGAAGCGCATACGAAATAACCACCAAACAACGGCCACCTGCGAACAACCTTCTTTTCTGTTTCCGTCAGTGGCCGTTATTCAGAAGTTTGAAAGTTTATATAATAATATTTTAAATAAATTTGAATTGATTAAGAATTAATAATGCGTAAATTAAATTATGTTTACTTCAGCTTATGAAGAAGCTGAAGTAAACATTAATTTCACTCAAACCTGTGAACAACGGCCACTGACGAGAAGATAAAAACGGCCATTATTTGGAGGTTATTTTGTAAATTTTTCAAAAAGGTTTCGTAAAAATGGCTGTTGTTAGGAGATTCGGCTGTATAAAATAATATTCTCTAATTTTAAATGCAAATAACTCTTTTTCTTGAACAATTAACTTGTCCGTTAAAACAGGTTTAGATCACAGACAATATTTGAATTATTTATATCGTCATTCTGATACTTAAATTACATAAGACATGCTATTGTAAGTATCGGTTTATACGCGATTGTTTAATTTTGTAGGAAATACAAAGTTTAAATGATATTTTAACTTGTAAAATTAAAAACAAATAAATTAATATTCTAAAACTATATAAAATAAAAATAGAATTGACGTTTCGCATGATTAATATTCATTATTTAGAGTGTGAGATTATTTTTTTCTACTTCTCATGAATATTATTTTTATAACATGTAAAAAAATGACAAAAAATGACTATTTTTAGAAATTAAAAATGAATTTTTAATGTTTTGATTTTGAATCGTTATCTTATGTTTCCTCCAAAACGAATATCTCATAGTCCTTTAGGGTATTCGGGGGGAAATCCCTAGAAAATTTATGAGTTATCCATTCCTTAACCACTCGCTCATCCCCATTTCCGACCTGGCCTAACCAAGATGGATATGCTTTAATCTGCTTAATGCAGGTTAAATGCATTAAGCATTTAACCTGTTAAATTAATGCTTACAGAGTGGAAACCTCCAAAATCCTTTTCAGGGCATAAGTCGTCCATTTTAAGGCATAAGATGCGATTTTTAGGGTATCTTCAGCCTACTTGAAAAGTATACCTGAACAGGTGTGCTCCTATCCTGTATACATAAACATGTATATCCGGCTTACGCGTTAAAAAATATAATTAAATATAAAATTTAAAAGATACTTAATTAAAAACACTCAATTTGAAAAAATATTACATTTTCTTAAGCACTAAATTCATTTTTTCGAATCAAAGTAGACACAAAAATACCTGATTTGATTATTATCGCATGTAATTTATTTATTAATTATAAATCAAATTGGATTTTCCTATTATATCAAGGTTATACAACTATTATATATATTATTTAATTAAGTATTTATATTTTAAACCTTCACCCTTGAACACAATCTTTAATATCTTATACATTAACAACATTCAATAATTCTCTTTTTTTCTGTGATATTCTGTTGCATATTTATAAGAAAATTTTGAGTATATTTATCATGTATCAATCAATACAAATGTAATACTTATTCTAGCACTTGTATAAAAGGGACAGGAGCCATATATAAATTGTTATATAGGGGCTGGAGATAGAATTTAAGACAAATGATTAGTTTTAGGAGTGAATTTTCAAGAAAAATTGAATATCAATTATCCCAAATGATTATCCTAAAAATTTATAACGATGATAATGATGAAGTCAGGTCCTCTGAGTACACAATTATATATATATATAGGCTATATAAAACAGGATCCTATAAGATAGAGATATATACAAGAAGAGAAGATGGGAGGATGCCTTCTCCTCTCCCCTTCTTCCTCCTGCTCTTCAATATATTCCAGATAAATTTTAAGACGATAAAAAATTTAGCTTCCTATCAAATTCAAAATATACGAATAAATATATATAAATTATCACTAATATACGTGTATAAAATGCTGCAGTACTATACGCACGCACTTAATAGAATAATCTTAAATTTGTCTATGTGAATATATACATCTATAATATATCTTTTTATTAATTTTATAAAA
>NW_019385032.1:123974-134240 GCF_000671375.1 Centruroides sculpturatus
TTATTTATTATTAAATTTGTAAAAACAATCATTACTTCACTGTTCATAAAGTCAAAGGAAGTAAGTTACAGCTAGCAGAAAATAAAATTTAATTAAATATATTTATTTATTTCCTGAACATTAATATAGCTTATACATTTTAAATATAAAATTAAAATTTAAAAAAGTAATAATAATAATAAAAAAAATACAATTTACATTACGAAGTCTTTTAATAAGAATGCATCTATCTTACTTAATAGGATTTCATTTGGACATTAAAATAAAAGTCCAACTCATTTTTTTTTTATTTTAAGGTGCGGAACGAAGCATTTTTAAATTGGTTAAGGTCTGGCCACCTGTTGATTTGACCCCGGGGTCGGTAGTAACTGAGAAGATGGCTCAGCATTTAGCCCGCAGCCCAGCAAAGGGGTCATGTACTCGCATCAGGAGAAGTTCGCAGGGTTCATCAGTTGATATAAACAAAAATGAACTATATGTCTACTTGTAAGCATTATTCTTGCACGTCTGCAGAATGATATGGATCTTTTGACCCCTGAACGAGGCATCCATATTTGATTGTCTATAATTCTTTATGTGCATAAGTGTCTTTTGCGGCACTTAAGCAATACAGAATGCCAGTTATACACTACTTAAGCACGACCAATTAAATTCTTCCTTTTGAAATTTTCAATTTGTTTTTATATAAATTCCGACATAAACGGAATATAAATCAAGTTTAATACTTTAATGAAACAATCACGAATTAATATTAAATCTAAATGTATTATGTTGGACAGAACTTTAATTCCGAGTACAAGAGGGGGAGTCGTTTCCTTTTTTTCTATATTAAATGCTCTTATTTAAGTTCATATATTGTAGATTATAACCTATATTAGCTTATATATAGACTATAGACTTAAAATACAATACATGAAAGTGTCTTTACGTGTACTTTCCTTTAAGGTCATTCAAATAGTCGAATCAGAAGGTACTAATTTGGAAGCGAATTCTATTCTATTGTTCCCATTGTATCGTTCTTATAAATTTCTCGTGTCAATTAATTTCGATAATATATTTTTCATACTCACAGAACAATATACTTGTTGAAAAAAAGTAATGTAAACCTGTGTAATTGATCCTATTTTCCTTTCCTAAACACTGTTTCTCTCTTGTTTAATAACAAAACAATACACTTATAGGTGTTACAAAGCCATTTAAAATTAATTATATTTATTACTTTATAACAAGGAGGAGGTTATAAAATAATAAATAAAATTAATTTTATTTATTATTTTATAACAAGGATCGAGAGAGGGACTTTTGAGAAAACGTCCCTCTCTCGACCCTCCTCGACCATCCATCCCTCACAGGATAGATATTTTATTAATTTAAATAATGAAAATTCCCTTATTTTAAATTATTTTATTAACACTAATTTGAAGCGAATGTTAAAGGCATTCGTAATAAATTAGCAGTTAATTGCTGATGGCAAAATTTAAGCCTAGTTTCATGGTGAGAAACGTGGTAAGAATAAAGGATCAGACATTTTACAAGTCCGTTTCGAGTTCTTTGACTTTAAAATTATTCAAAGAATGTTACTAAAATTATTATAACGCATCGTTAATAATCCTCATAATGGGAGTTCGTGTTGAAGAATAATATAAATATATCATATTCTTTAAATAAATTTAACTTTAGAAGTTTAAAAAAATACATTTTTAAGTATTTACAGCATTAATTNAAATCCAAAGAGGAGAATATTTCGTGTATATTAGAGAATTATACGCAGGGTGACCCAAAAGTCAGCTAACAGATTTATTTAAAAAATATATATATATTGTGTTACCTTTTGTAATTTTAATTTAAAAATTTCATGAAATTTTATGAAACAAAATATATATATATATATATATAAGTTATATACATATACATTATTTCGTTTTAATATCTATATTCAATCATTTTTACCCTTGAATGCTCTTCAAAGAATGATGATGTCAGGAGACTAATTGCATGTTGCAATAAGAGTATCGCCGACGACTAGATACTATCTCATTAAATAACTGACAAGATTTGTGACATGTTGCAGAACCAATAAAATAACAGCAACAGTTATTAAAAGAATGAGAGTTGCAAGACAATTCTGACGCAACCCAACCATAAAACAAGGACGAGTTATAAACACTTCCTGGTTTTGATAGTCTATAAAAATATTCATCAAAATCCCACAAAGGAAGAAGAAAAAAAAAATGCCGACATTTAAGTGATCAAATCTTTCGAACCCGCTTACAAAACTGTTTTTAATTAGTGCGGTCGAACCTCCCAATAACGGACACACGAAAACAGCGGCCATTTTAAGTATGTTTTCGTCAGTGGCTGTGGTTCGGAGGTTTGACTGTATTTTAAAATCGTCATCCTGTATTCGTTTTAAGTGCCTGCCTTACATTTTGCTAAATTGGGGAAAATATTTGAAATGTTTTTTTTTTAAGTGGATTGTAATTTTATACGCTTTTAAGGGGATGAAGACAATGCTAAGTGAGGCAAGTTTTTTTGAGTTTTCTTATCTTTAGTGTCATCTCAATGGATATGCTTCATTTTCTTTGCTTTTTTTTTTATAGGAAATGAGATGAAGATCCATTATCAATTATTCAAAAGTTCGTAAATTACAGGTTTGCATCTTTTAAAGCGTCTTTTCAAATCCTTAAATCCGCAATTGTTTGAAGCGAAGTGCGCGGCGATTCGTGTTAAACTTGAGTAAGATTTTAGTTTTTTTTGGAATTAAGCGAGATAAAAATTTTAAAAATCTGTATATTTTTTGTAATTCAATAAAAGAAAAATGTAAATAGTAAAAAATATTCCATACTACTTCTTGGAATAATAATAGAGCCGATGTGCCGAATCTTGAATGTGTATCACTCCGCGCCGTAGCTAAAATGCAATTGGTTAATTCAAACATCACGCCATATGACGTTGAGTGACGGATAATTTCAAATTTCTTGTAAAAAGAAATGTCGGAAATTTCAAACAGATTATAACAGTAAAAAATAAAATATAAGGTATGTTTAATGTATTTTATTCGCATCAATCACATTAATTCATTTGGATCGAATTATATTTATTTGTTTGTTATTTTAAGCAGTTTTCTTTTGATTAACATTAAAAAAATTTTTTCCATTTACTTCAACTTCATCATATAAAATGTAGTGGAACCTTGCCACTTCTAAACGGCGGCCACTTTAAAATGCATATAAAATGAACTCCAAACAATGGCCACTTTTTACGTTACCGTCAGTGGCCGTTGTTCAGAGGTTTGATTATATTATGTTTTAAATCAATATTTTCCTTGTAAGAAGCTTTTAAAGGGGCCTTTTTCCCCATCAAACAACAATAAATTTACAAGAAAAGAAGCCCTAAACTGTCAGGCCCCAAGCTGTAGCTTAGGGCCAGGCGTTACGAGGAACTTAAAATTATTTTCTCATGTTTTTAAGTATAAAAACTACTCCAAAAATTGGACTAAATATTATATTTTAAATTAGAATTGATATTAAAATATTGATATATTGTTTCCTTAATTATTAAATAATTTAAAAACGAGGAAAAAACATAAAAGCTACAATTAATATTTTGTAATTTTTTTTATTAATTACTTAAGTTATTAGAATAAACGAGGAAAAAAATAATTAAGTCAATTATAAAGTGTTTAAATTCGAATGTTTAAATTGTTTTTTCATAGAGATCAAAAGTTGGGGTTGTGAAAAGGTAAGTGCTGCCATCTTTTGGCGTAAATTACAAATAATGTAAACATTTTTCTGTATTATTTAAAAATATATTGTGTTATATTAAAAATTAAAACTGAAGCGTGTATTTAAAATATTGAAAACAATTCCTAAGTTAATTAAGTTTTAGATAATTACTAAACTAAGCTGATACAATGTTTTTAAAAAACCTCCATAAGCAATGATCAAGGCCTTTCTTTATTGTAGATGCAACATTTCTATATTTAAATAAATAAAATCCAAAGAGGAGAATATTTCGTGTATATTAGAGAATTATACGCAGGGTGACCCAAAAGTCAGCTAACAGATTTATTTAAAAAATATATATATCATATTTAACTGACTTTTGAGCCATCTCGTACAGATATTTTGAATATTAAGTTTCATTTTTTAAATAATAATAAATGATATTCTATGGATTTAATATAGAATATCTGATTTAAATGTGTATCAATCTGGATTATTAAATTTCCAAGATAATTCTTTGCTAAGAGTTAAACGGTCGATAAAACGAAAAACTTCTTACCAGTTACTTCCGCCATATTGAAAATTCAACTCCTGTACTCGAGTCAGATACGTCTTTAATAATGATTCTTTATTTTATTTTTCTTTATAAAATACCAAAAATAACTATTATGATTAATATGTAAACTAATCTTTAAATGAAAATTTATACAAATTTTTGAAAAAATTAAACCAAAAATATTGAATTAATAAACAACGAGAGCGAGAGGAGAGAAGGAAGAGAAAGAGGGAAAAGGGACTTGATTTTAACAATTGTATTTTTTAAACATTATACCGTAGTTAAACATATATAAAGTATTTTAAGGGTAAGACGTGGTGGGATAACAGAATGGCCTTATTGAACGCTAGATTTAACTCTGCGATTATGAGAGGAGGCCTGTAAAGATGGCTTCACCTTTGACACTCAGAGAATTGCCGTGAAATTAACAATTATGATAATTGTGTGAATTAATCGCTTGATTTCAGTTAACGAAATAAAGAAAAAAACAATAAGTAAATAATTTTTAGTGATGAAAATACATGGCTCATGGCAAGCAATTTTGTGTTGGAGGTGAGACTGTCATAGACGAGCAGTGACCCTCAACATGCCACGGTTCGTGTTAACAGACAGACTGTGGAAAACATCGCCGCAGAATTGGGTACTCGCGTCATGAATCACGTGCTGGATTCTATTACGTCACTTTGAGTTAATTCGCCAAATCATGGATCAATTGGTGTGTTCGGAGCCACTTCCAAGCAAACCATGTGATCCGTGACTTGATAGATTGCCTCAAAGTGTCGGCATGATGAGTGCCTCGGCAGCTCAGTTCCAACCACAAGATTAAATGAGACCCTCGTGAATCTGTCTAATAGTATTTATAATTTTTAAAATGAAATTCTGACGTCACTCAACTCGAAAGTTTTTATTGTGATGTAGAACGTAACTTTTAACTCAACTCCAGGCTAAGTTCTACATGATGTAATAGACATAATACAGTGTGGCCTGCTTTGGCTACTCTGTGAGAAGGGTCAAATAGAGAATTAAATAACACAGAATAAAAACTTCCAATATTGAAACATCACGTCGTATGGCGTGTTTTATTTTTTATGATCTCAAATTTCTTGCAAAAAGTGTCGGAAATTTAAAATAATTATAACAGGTTAACAATATAATTTTCTAATATATGTTCTATAGACAGGATGAACCAAAAGTAGGTGTATAGTAAACGATAACGTTTATTTTGAGATTAAATATACGTCTATATTCAATTTTTATGTATATAGTAATAATAAATAAATAAATAGATTATAAAACACCATAAAAAATATAAAACATATCCAATTCAATCTATTACTTGTAATTAATGTAGTACTGTACATATACTACATATACAGTATATACAGTACAATTTATATAATTGTAAAATCACAGAATAAGAACAAAAATTTAGCTACATTACGTAATTGAAAGTCATTACGTATTACGTATTAAGTACGTAATTCGAAGACATTACGTACTATCATTACGTACTAAATCTTTGTTTTTATTCTGTGACTTTAAAATTTAAAATTATATAAATTCGAATATTTTTATCACAAAATGGAATGTCAGGTTTGCAGAAGGCTAGATTCTACGCTGTGTTGTACAGAATGTAAAACTGCTTTTTATTGGTAAGAATGGGACTTTTTTTTATTAAATGTAATAAACATTATTATTATTGCAATAATACAATTAGATGCGTACAGTACATTTAAACTATAAAATTTTATTAGTAAATAAAGCTAGACCTTCAGACGTTCCATTTAATTTGTTTAGTTTCCTTGTGGGCACTTTACAACTTGTAAATATTATTATTTGGAATTAATTTATCAACATTACTTTCTTAAAATTGCATTCCTTTAACAGTTATTTTCCATTATTAATTATTTTTATTTATATCGAAATAAATTTCATTTACCAGCTCTTAGTATTTGAAGCTCTTAGGCCATAAAGAAATCAGAAAATTTTCTAATTTTTCAAATAAAAACGAGTTTAGAAAAGAACAAAGGACAATCTTAAATTCAAAATGCTATTCGTACGTATTCCTGGTAATATACTGTATTAGATAGTTTATTAAATTAATTTAAATTAGCATAAGTACCATCCACATAAATCACCCACGATACCTTCAGCGAGCGTCGTATTATGTAAGGGATGTGGGCTATCCAATAAGATCGCTTCCCACACCATTACATCTCTAGTGTCGATGGTATGCCCTCTGACAACTGAGCTACTGGATATCGCAGAAAGGCCTACATTGCTGAATAATGACGTCATTGAAACAGTTAGGACTTCTTTTTCTATCCCGTGTTCTCCTACAAGCCGACTAGAGCTTTGTTCATAGGGTGTAGATCTTCTATCCCTTATATGATCTCATATCTGCGTCACTACGACACAAATAACGATATACCATTATGGAAATGCTCTACCTAAGCATTTTCTCAACGTGCTCAATCGGTCGAATTTGTATGGCCTCTTTAAACAGAAGCATAAAGAACCGAAACTTCATCCCCATTAATATCAAAAGCGCTCAGCAATTAAATAAAGAGAAATAAAACAACTTTTTTTTCCGAGAAATAAATATAATTGTAAAAAAATTTAGTAGAAACTTGGACCAGAATTAGTACATTGAAGATTTATGTTATTTTTGTTTTATTATTTGTTTTATTTTAATTTTTATATATTCTTCCGTTATTTTTTTCACTTGTAAAAAATTTTTTGATTTAAAATTTTTATGTTCTATTCATGGAACATTTACGTTCCATTTTCGTTTTCGACCTGAAGATGGCCTATTAATTAGGCTGAAAACGTTTGTTTTTTACAATTATATTTATTTCTCGGCAAAAAAGGTGTTTTGTTTCTCTTCATCCCTATTGTTCCCAATGATATAACAGTCACAAGATGCTCAGTTCTCACCCATACAGGAATCATTGCATGAGTTTTTTTCTCGATGCGGTTTGCATCACAGATATATTTAACCATTGGCTACTTGCATAACACTTTTGACATTGTTTTTTTCTGTGTGTATCACTTTTCCAGTAGAGATATAGAGTAAAATAATATATAAAATAAAGCTACTAATTAAAATTCCGAAAAAATTCAGGATTCAAGTCAATGATATTGATTCTCAAGCGTAAATGCAAGTATCCTAATATTTGTATTTATGCTTGAAATTCTTTTCTAAAGTACCGAACACCCGATGCAAGTCGGTGTTTGAAAATACAGTAAAACCCGTGTAAACCGAAATTGCACGGCACGGAATTTTTTCCCAGGCAAGTTTTGACAGGTTTTTCTGTACCAACTACTAGAAATTTGTTGTACTTTAAAATTTAAATACTAAATTATTTAGTTGTAGAAATATTTAAAAATATTTCACAAGTATTTGAATACATAAGAATATATACAGAGTATCCCAAATTAAACTTGACATTTCCCAGCTGACTACAGCAAAAACTATTCATCAGAAGGCCATGAAAATTTGGGAATGTCTTAAGGCATTCCCAAATTTTCATGATTTTCTGATAAATAATTTTTGAGGTAGCCAGCTGGAAAATGTCAAATTTAATTTGGGACATCCTGTACAGTACTGTACATGTCGGGCCCATCCCTAACCGTTGTGAGCCTCGCAGAACTCACGTTGGACTAGGAAAAAAACTCTCTTAGTGCCATAGGGCAGGAAAAAATGAAACATAAAAGAGTCCTTAGTAATTTGTTAAACAATGCCGAATTATGGATATTTCGAGTCCCAGGCCATTGTCTAAATTGCTTAGATTTAAGTCAGATCTAATTCTACTAATTTCTAATTAAATTTCATTTCGCTAACGATAACTAAAGAGCTGACTGTTCTTACCAGAACAATTTACATAAACGTATTTTAAATGATAGTTCATCAGAACATCAGCAAAACGATTGGGTAAGCTTACATAAGGACATCTGTAATAAACTTTTAAACCTTCAAATGAAAGCAAGTTCAACCGTAAAAGGAAGTCGTCAAATTCGACAAGAGATTGAAAAATTAAAGGTAATTTTTGATTTATTTTTTATTTTCAAAGGACACCAATTTTATAAGGCTTATTCATAATATTGTGAGAGCGATTTCGTCCAATTATGATAAATGATATAAGCTCTCTGACAATATTTTGAATAATCCTTATGAAATGACGTCTTTTAAATTGAATTTCATGATAAACGATTCAATTTAGAAAGAGATTTATGTCATTGCTACGCTGAAAATGGAAGAATATTTCATGGAAGGAAAGTACCATCTCAGTTTGCCTGCATTATCACAGTGTTTACAATGGTGCCCGGAATTGTTCGGAGATAACTCTAAAGAATTCATCATTCCTTATTCTATTCTTGCTGAAATATGCCTGGACTGTAAGGATCTTCAACAAGCCACTCATGCAATTTCGTTCGCCGAATGGATAGATAAAAAAACTAAACACAAATCTGATAACAAGATTTTGGCTACATTGAATAGAGCCAGGGGACGTTTAAGTTTAGCCGAAAATAAGCTGAAAAATGCAATATATTTCTTCTCGGAAAATGTATGTTTAGAATTTCATAACTAAAAATTTTTCGTGTAAAATTTAAATAAATTTTCGTTTTAGATTGTCTACGCTGTTGAATTGTTGGGTATGAATCACGTTGGTACTGCTTGTAGTTATTATTATTTAGGAGAAGCTTTATATAGAAATGGCGATAAACAAGGATCGTTTTCTGCTTTACAAAAGGTAAACGTCATTTTTATGTAGTACATAAAAAAGTAGCCATAAAGTTTGGAAAAAAGGCAAATATATGTAATAAATGACATGTAATTTCTCATTAACAATACATCAATAGTTCAATGAATTGTGCAATAATTGGTTAGGTTTAGAGGTATATGGCCACGCTACCAAGAGGTATATGGCCATGCTACCACTTCGCTCTGTTTTGATCGTGGGTCGAATGATTCTTACTTTCAGTCAAGGGCTAAAATCTTCTTTTGCGGAATTCAAGTCCCATTCTTTGCAGCAAGATGATAATTGTGAGGGGAAGGGACCCGTATTAGAATTCCGAACCATGGTCTATGGCGAAGTTACTCCGCCTACGTTAAGAAAGATATTATTATTTTATTCACTATTCCAGATTTTATGGCTACATTAAACATGCCAAACAAGCATTTTTCAAATAATTTGTGGAAGATGGAAATAAAGAAATTATAAAATAACAGATGGCTACATTATGGGAAGAGTGCCTCATGGATGGAGTTTCAGTGTCGTGGGTAGAAGAATTGAAGAATAAGTCAAGCGTTGATCCTCCTCAAATCGCTGCAGGTGATATTATGTTTTTTGTAAAATTTTTTTATATTGCTTTACTTTATTAGGAATCATGCTTAAAATGAATTAAGCAAATATTGCCTGAAAGGATGAAGAATCAGTTTGGCTGATTCTTAAGATATTTGCAAAATTCATAATAAAAGTTACTTTATTTTTAACTGTATAAATTAATAATAGAGGAGAAGGTGATATTATGGAACCAGAATTACATTTTAGAGAATTGTAAACAAGGTATCATAACTACACCCACATTTTTTGTGCGAAAAGTACTGGTAACTATTAAACTAAATGTTCCTAATTGGATTTTTCGCTAGTGTAACTATAAGTATGGTTTTTGAAGGCTTTTGTACAAAAAGTCAGAAAGTAGGCTCAGAGAAAACCGGGTGGTAATATGGAACCTTACTGTATGTTTTCAAAAAATGCTTTAATGTAGCCAAAACAAATAGGAAAGTACAAAGAATGTTAAATAATTACAAAATTATTTACTCCAATGTATTTTATCGCAAAAATGCTTTTATAATAGAAAAATATGACCTCCATCAACAATATATATTCCAGCAGCTCTTTTTCGATATTCTCAGGAAGAATTGGCTTTCTACCTAATGTCTTTTTCACAAATTGCTCCGGACGAATGTCTGCTTGCAAA
>NW_019385032.1:135137-147086 GCF_000671375.1 Centruroides sculpturatus
ATTGTAAACGTTCCAGAAACGTTGAAAATAGTTCGTTTGACTGGACGTAAAAATTCTCTAATTAGTCTGGAAACGGGGGACCTAATTCTTGCATTTTGTGAAAACGGGTAAGATTGGCTATAATGTAATTATCTTAATCTTCACTATCGTTACTTTTTGCCCAGCGAAGCGGGTCCTTGCTGCTAGATTCTAGATTACTTAGAAAAACAGTCTTTTATATATATATAAAAAAACTATATTACATAAAAATAAAAACCCAGCGAAGCGGGTCCTTGCAGCTAGTTGTATATAAATGATTTTCATCTCAATAAATACTCATTACCTATTATTTTTTGATTTTTTTCTACAAATATTTACTCTCGGACGCGTTGGGCATTATTATGAACCACCGGCGGCAGATCCTAGTAGAACTATAGAGCAGTAAACGGGCCGAATAGCCGAGTGGTCAAGGTGGCAGCCTACTGCTTTGGGGGACCCGGGATCGAATTCGGATATGTTAGCCCTCGTCCCTCACCAACTGGTGCCCCATTATGGGCTATAAAGAAGCCGTCTTAATGCCTACAGAGCGGAAAGAGTTAAAAAAAGAGCAGTAAACAATTGACACACCTTTACTACACCTTTACTGCTTTATACGCCTTCTAGGATAAATACAGCCAAACTTCGATTTAGAGCTACCATTTGTTAATCTTTGATACTGGCACTAAATCGAATGTGGGTCTGAACTAATGTATTGAAAACAATAAGAATTACTGTAGTCTATATATAATAATAAGTCTATACAAATTTGAATTTTAATATTTGGAAGTCACATAATTTGATGATAATTTGCCCAAATGCAAAATCGCACATTTAGTAATTCACAGATATTAATGATTTGCTGTTTAATATTTATGTGGATGATCCATTCACACAAATAGGCTACTCAGTGACGTTTTAGAGGGTGGCGCTATTTAGGTTACGCTATTTGACTGTATTTAATTAACACTTAATTTATAAATTCATCGAAGTTATATATATTTTTTAAAGATCATTGCCAAATTGTGGAAGGTTTTAGAATGACGTTAATGTTGGCAGAATGGTGCTATGAATTGAGTGGAGATAACAATTCATCTGTTTTTCTTAAACTCATGTTCTCTTCCTTCCATTCAGCTGGAATGTTTTACCTGCTTGAGCACGATTTAAACAAAGTATGTATTTTCAAAATAAATAAAAATTCCTTTAAATTTATTTTCCTTATTCTGTATTTAATATATTACCTTAGATTTTTTCCAGAAAATTTAATAGAAGAGAAAGTATAAAAATCATATAAAACATTAGTTTTTAACATAAAATCTCATTAGTATTATAAATTGAATAAAAAATTAGACAGGGTTATTGCTTCGTTTCAACGCAAAACTGCGTTTATGTATAATCTGAACAAGATATAATAAATTGTGGCATGTTTAGATTTATGATATATGACTCCATATTGAATACATCAAGAAAAATAAAGCTGTATGCTTTCACTCGACTAATTCACTCACTCTATCATTTGTATATAATATTTGAATAGAAGCAGATTTCTTGAAGAAAAATGAAATGATACAGTCGAAAGAGGACTTTGAATTGTCTTCTATATTTTTTAAAAATTTCTTTTGCTTTATGGACACTAAGAGAACTTCTATTTAGCAAGCCCACAAGTTCGACCAGGAAGGGAGGGATGAGACCAAACATATCCGGACAGATTATCTCCGAAAAATTTATGGGATTTTCAATTTGTCAGGATTCGACCCCAGGATCCCCAGAGTAGAAGACCAATACCTTAATTGCCCTGCCATCTACTCCGTTTTTCTGAATTTACATTATTTATAAAACTTTTAATGTTAATATCTTCAAAATTTTTCAGGGAAAAGACTGCTTTTACCAAGCCAATTTAGCAGGAATTCAATGTTACCGTGATAGCATTATTGATCCGATTGACAAGGAACTGAAACACGTGACAGATATATTTGCTATCTTAAATAAATAGCATATGAATGTAAATATCCTATTTACGAATATAAAAATTAATACAAAAATATTGTTTTATGAATTCGAATTACTTAATGTTATTGTATTTACTAAATATTGTATAATGTATTATATGTACGATATATACTGTAATTTTCTAAATTTACTGATCAAATTTCCGAATAAATATATTTACTTAAAATCAATACGAAAATTTTTAACTCAATTAAAAACAAGATTTATCTTTCACCGCTCCCGACTCTGTTATATATACAAGATGAAAAGCAGGGTAAGCGGTCACAAAATAACCACCTAAATTTATATATTTTTGGACTCAGGAGACCTTAATGTTAGTACAGTAGAGCCTCGATTATCCGACCCCCGATTAACCGACACCTCGGTTAACCGACCGTCCTAGTCGGCAAATTTCAAATGTCCGCTAGTGATGTGGTGCTACAATATTTGGCTATGTCTTGACTACTATAATATTATTTTTAAGTGTTTTAGCTGGCAACACTCATTCGACCATGAAAGGGAGTCAGTATTTAAACGAGGCTTAATTTTCTAATTTTTAACGATACAATAGCGACGATTATTATTTTAAAAAATTTTTGTTAGGCTTAACATCGATGAAAATTTAACGCGAAGTAGGTTAATAGCGATATACTAATGTACTAATTACATGGGATATAATAATATACTACACTAATAATGGATTCTTTCATACTTTTCGGTTATCCGACTTTTCAATTATCCGACCAACCCCAGTCCCCAATTGAGTCGGATAATCGAGGCTCTACTGTATATGTGGGGTGACACGATTTTGCCCATCCACTTTGAAGCTTAATAACTCCTGTGCCTTTTATTGAAAATTTGTGAAATTTTACCGGGAAGTTTGTATATTAGGAGTACCGATGCTATTAAATTTTGGTGGTTAAAGGTCGAGGGTATGGAAATAAAGGAGGATCGTGTGTCGGACTTATTATTATACTCGAGTAGGGTCGGACTTAATGACGATTTTACTTGTTATTAGATTTTATAATTTTTTAAATAAAATCCATCCTACCCTGAAAATGAAATTTTAACATTTTAGGCCTATAATAGTTAAAAATATAAAAAAAATTTTAATAATAAAATATCATAACAATTGGCGCCACATACAGTTTTAAATGTTGCCGGAAAAGTTAAGCAACTCGTTTCTGGAATTTTTTTTATCTCTGTTCAAAGGTTTCTCTGCCCGCTCATTGAGACTCTGTCCATTATTTTATATCATCTTCACATATACTTTGTTCTTCATTTTATTTTTATACCTCTTCTGGAAATCAAAAAATCAGTTCTTCATTTTTCCTTCAAAACTGTTTCCATCACTTTTTTCAGAATTCCCTTGCAATGTGTCCGGAAAAAATCGGACACATTTCATGGGAATGTCTTCCTGAGTTACTTTTCTGTTTAAACCGTTTCAATACTTTATTATTTGTTACTTTTCTTATCTATTTGATATTTTACATCACGTTTTTACGTAAAAATGGTAATAAATTCTAAAGAATTGCCTATTTTAACGGATTAAAATGAAATGAAAATTCGTATATTGAGAATTATAAAAGTTATTACATTGTTTATACGCAAGATTCTACAAAACTATTCATAAATTTCAATTCAGTAAGGAATGAAGGAATATATTAGCGAGCTTCCTTATAGCTATTTTTCATTATGTTTGTAAGTTTGTAAATAGTGTAACTTTAAACCTCATAGAGTGCATTTGCGCGAGAAGGCCATCTCTCGCGCAAACGTCCTCTATGTATAGTAAGAGATTGGCCCAATTTAGATGCTATGTTTTGTCAAATGTCATTCCTTCTAGTTATTGGTAAGCCCAAAAATCGTATACTAGCTTCAAATTTTTACGGTTGCAGTTTTCTAGCAGTAATTAAATATGTAAAGTCAATTCAAAAATCTATTTACTATATATTGAAATTAAAAAAAATATTTACAGTATTTAAATGAGACTTTACTCAAATTATTAATAAAGGAAAAATTATTTTGTCTTATGAAACTCATAAATTTTTTGACTCAAAAACTTATTCTCGATGAAAAATTATTCTACCTGGAAGTACAAATTTAAAATAATTAAGGACATTTTCTGTCACAAAAAATCACATCACAATATTTTTAATTATAAATAATTTATATTGGGAACAAATGAGAGAAGACTGTGGTGTGAGCGAGTGGGTACGAAACCCCTTACTGTGAAGTAGTTTCACAGTTTCATTGAAGAAGCTTATTTACATGTCATAATTGTTAAATTTAAAGGAAAAGGAACAGTGAAATCAGTCATTCTTTAAATTATTTCTGTTGCTTAAACTGAGGTTTTTATGTTCTAAGCGAGAGTACTTTGGCAAATATTGTAAATGAAGGGGAAATTGATGCCAGTGAAATTCATTACGTGATCAAGGAAACTCAGGAAATTTTAACTATCCTTATAAATATTCAATCATTATGCATTAAAATCAAAGCAAAGACATGTCTTAATTTCTTTTGTCGATGTTTTCCTTAACTTGTTCTGTATCGGTTATTTAAGTAAAATTACTTAAGTAATCGGCAAGTTAATGTTTTTTAAAATAATTGAAATGTAAATAGTTTTTTTGTATAATTCTAAACAAATCAAAAAATCTGTTTTACCATTGTTTAATAATATATTATCTGCGTTTTCAAATGGATATGCCTTAATCATAGTATCCGAGACCGTGAGAATTTTTACAGAACTTTGTAACATTGTAATTATGCAAATAAAATATGATATGTTTTCAATTCTCTTTGATATAGCTGACATTGTCTATATATATAAAAATGAATGTATGTCTGTGTGTCTGTCCTTCATGCATTACCACACCGTTTATCCGATTGCCATGTAACTTTGGGAAGTTGTTTAATATACTCCCGCGAAGGTTTCTGGCAAAGCTTAATGGCTACGATAGCCATTAAGCTTTAGGAAGTGTTTAATACACTCCCGCGAAGGTTTCTGGCATAGTACATTTATCCTACGATAGATGGCGCGCGTGTATTCGAGCATTTCACTGTGTGCGCGATCGATTTCAAATTGTGAAGACCATTTCCCCCTTCAAAAAATATCTCTATACAGGTAACCTCCGTATAACACGGTACTTCTATAGCACGGATTCACTCTAACACGGTTCGAGAATTGGTACCATCCCCCGTATAACACGGTACTTTTATAGCACGGATTTACTCTGACACGGTTCGAAATTTGGGTAAAACCCTCGTACAACAGGAAATGTAATAAAGTTTTACATACTTAAGTAATAATAGTTCACGAAAATTATTATTTTCGTGAACTATTAGTATGTAAATTTTCTCTTCTCCCCTTTCTTTTTCTCTTCTCATCTCTCCTTTGTCGATACACGTGGTCCTTCTCGAAACTTGTTTCAATGTTGCCAGATCGCGACGCTTCTGCTTCTGATGTTGCCGAATGTTTTTCCCTTATTCCATACTTGCTTTATTCTTCATAAGTGCTTAGCACCATATAAGGAAATTTATAAAGACCTTTTAACTAGAAGCAAGCAATCTAAAATTACATACATTTTGCAAAAGGTAAAGCATGGATCTGAAGATAATGCAGAAAAATGCTCAGAGGATAAGGATAACTTGCCAAAAAGAAAACGCTCTCGGTTAATTAATAGTGTTTTTAGTGATGACGAAGAAAACATTGTTTAATTTATATTAATATGTATCATTTAAAAAATTTTAATGAAGATATTTATCTTAATTATGAAAGTATACTAGCATGTTTTTTAATTTTTGGAACCTAACCCTCCTTTTCGTATTAGTTCTTTGTTTCGTATAACACGGATTCTCATAACACGGCAATTTTTTGGAACGTAACTACCGTGTTATACGGGGGTTACCTGTATATGCATTTGTAAACTGTTATTTACGATATTTGTAATAATTTTTGTTTAATCACTTTATTTCAACTTTTTTTTTGTTAATTATGTATTCGCTCGAACTTTGTTAAAACCTTAACTGTACCCCGAACAACAACCGAAGTTGTAGGAGGAAATTCGCCTATTTTATCGATCTAGGTATCCCCCTTTTCCAAATTTTAATATCGACTCAAAATAATTTAAAAACACAAATTACAATAAAACGGTTTATTATCCAACTATCAGAAATTTCACATGCCAAGGAAGAGAGGAAGGAGCAATTAAATAGTTAAAATTATAAAGGATTAAAATATATATATAAAAATGGGGAATATCGCACTTCTGACAATCGCTGCAAGTGTAGGGGCTAAATTTGGAGAATCCGTGCTTCTCGCATGGACAACTGTATATGGCCAGCTCACGCGTTGGAAAACCTTCTGATTTATTCGTGTACCCACCAGACGGAAAAACAAAAAAATATTGTGTATCCACAAACACTCCAATAAATAAATAGAATTGAAACTAAACTTTGAAATGTTTTTCCGATGAAAATGAATAATAATAATGTAATAATAATAAGTTTCAATAAAAATGATAAAATGTAAATTTAATTTTATCATAACGAGTTTGCTTGAATTTCGTTTCTTCTGAGATCGCAGCAATGCGCGACGGGTAAGCTAGTTATCTATAATTTTTAAGAAATAAGAATAAAAATTTTGTTTTTCTAACATTTGTGATACTATTCTTTTATTGGCCAACTATGGTTGCAATGAGTCAAAAATAAATCTATACTACGGTCTAAATGAAGTTAATTTCTCTGTAGGTTTGAATGGGAAGGTTTCTCATCTCTGGGTTTCTCCATGGCTTTTTTAAAACTTAGTATATATTCAAATTGGAACTATTGTTCGATTTAATCGATTATTCCGTTTTCTGTTTTATTGTAATATGCTCGACCTTGAAATCAACAGAGCTAGTTTCTTCTATAATTCGAAAAAAGTCATTTTCATATGGCCAATTTTCTCTTTAATCCAAAGGAGATTTGAGTTTCATTTACATATATTCTTTCCTTTTTAGAGTGTTCATTAGCAATTTTATGAATTTGTTGTAATCGTAGTTGTATTTCAAAGGTAACATTCTCATCGATATCATACATTTTAACAATAGGACTAATGATGAAGTAAAAGGGATAAGTCGGATCTCTTACATATAGTACACAGTATAGGGTTTCTTTTGTGCTTGTAGAACAGAAGAAAATGTTGACACGTTTTGTTTTAAAGGGAAATGTCGAGTGGGTCTGATAGAAACTGACAATGCTCAAGTATATTGCATAAAGATAGTTTATAGATAGTTAACTGAATATATAAATAAATGTTTCTTACTCGCGAGAAAGTGAGTAATTTGCGTAGATCTCAACTGTTTGTAATTCCTGGCGGTCATAATTTCAAGAAAGTAACGAAACGAAACAGAATTTTTGACTAAGAAATAATGATCAAATATAAATGCCACACAACGCTTGGAAATATGATTTGGTATGGTTTGGAAGAATTGGAAAATTATTCTGTATATAGCTAAATCTATGGATAGAGATTCTAAGAAACAGCAATGCGTATTAATTTTATTAGAAGAAACTTAGCCCAATACAATTATTATACATCGAGAAGATAATCTTATATATTTCCAGATACTTCTTCATCTTCGCCTTTTCCCATGTTTATATGAGGTCGACGTTTCCTTCTCTAATATGTTTCATGTTTCCTCCATTTCTTCCTATCAAGGGCGTGTTCTCTCTCAACAGCGGCGGCCTTATCCATTGCGAGGCTCTGGGCGGCAGATCTTTGCGAGGCCCTGGGCGGCAGATTTTTGCGAGGCCCTTGTCTTTTGTGCAAAGTATGTGAATTGAAATAGTAGGCAAAGTATGTGAATTGAAACAGTATATATTAATATTAATAGTATTAATATTAATATATACTGTACTATAAATTAAATTTATTTTATTGTTATAACTAATAGCCAAGGATAAAATAAAAAGTTTTAAATATCAACTTTTTTCTACTTGGTTGTTGCGCGAGGCCCCTCCAAGAGCGAGGCCTGCTCGCCACCCCCTAAGGCCGCCACTGTCTCTCAAGTCCCCTCTGATTCAAGTCTTCCTCTACCTTATCTTTCTAACGCAGCCTTGGTCTTCCTCTCTTCCTCCTTCCTTTCTCTACCACCCACCTTAACAGAACCTCTAATAAATTCGTTCCTTATTCTATTCTTCCTTGACATTCCACACATCCATTTCAATATTCTCATCTCCGCCACCTCCATCTTTCTTTCTTGGGTTCTTGTGATTGTCCATGTCTCAGCCCAATACAACATTGCAGGTCTAACAACCGATTTGTACGATTCACCTTTCAGTTTGCAGCTAACTTTCTTGTCACATAACACACCGCTCAATTTCTTCCAGTTCAACCATCCACATTGAATTCTATGTTACACTTCCGCGTTTAATCCTTCTCCAATCTCGACAAAGGCCCCTAGATACTTAAAATTACTTAAAGATATTTCCAAATACTGGCTTCCCGAAATCAGTAGCAGTAACCATAACGTCAACTTATATCATACGATTAAAAGAACGGGTGAAAATTCAAATCGATGTAAGTGACACTTAATTTTACTAAGGAATAAATTGGCAATTTGTCATCGTATGTTTGTCTGTTATTATGCTAAGTTATGAAAACACATATTGTTGGAGATAAAGGAAATAAGCAGTTATTACCACAATGTTTCAGTCCAAATTCTCCTAAATGATTTAATAAAAATCATTTTGTTAATTTTAAATGACAAAATGAATTTACTACTACCTATATATCCTTAGTTCACTTTCTTCAGTAACCTTTGTGTACTTTGTAGTAATTCTATATTTCTAAATAATTCTTTGTAATGATAATTTTATTTTATTTATAATTCATTCCTTGTTTTACGTTTTAGTTAGTATTCCTGTAGAGACCTTCTACGGACGGAGTCTAATAACGACTTAAGATACCATTAACCAGAGTCTTGGTTGTCTGTGTACGCTGTATGCCATTTCCGTTTCACTCGTTTCCAGACAACAACTCTATATTTCACTTTGAATTTAACAGATACGGGGACGTGGTGTTCTGTCATCGTTTCCTCTTCAATATTCGTCGATGAAAGACAAGGTATTAGCTGGCAGCATACTCACACATGATTGAAACCAAGGACTGTATACTACAAGGATAGCCAGATCCCTATTCTACAATGTTAGCCAGGAATGGCAAGTTAGTGACGTCAGCACGAGTCCTGACCTCTCTATTTACATAGAGCAGGGTGTGCACGTGTTTAGTTTTCGCTTTTAATATTCGTCCAATTTTGTGATTAACGAAGTGATTTATTTTAATATTTCTGTAATTGTTTTATTTGACTAAGTTTTTTATAAGGTAAGATGATTTAAATATAAGTCATTAAATATTTAAAGCTATATTTTTATGTTAGGTGAAGAACAAAATGCTGAGTACTAGGTGTGCTGTGTATGGTTGCAATAATAACCTTCTTTTTTCAAATTGGAAGCAACCTGTTTACATCGGGTTTGATCAAAAAATGACAAGAGAAATACTTTTAAAATTAATAGCAGAACTTTATTTACTATCGTATAATGTAGTAGCTTGCGTCAGTGACTGTAGTTGCAGTAACATAAGTTTATGGAAAGAATTGAATGTGAATATCAATGAAACGTTTATTATGAATCAATTATTATTATCAATGAAACGTATATTAGAGATATAAATATGTGGTTCGACATTTTTAATAGCTATGCACCAAAAGGTTCTGTTCCAAGCAAAAATGGATATGGTGTAGACTTGGAATTACAAGAAGAACATTTAAATAAAATGATAAAAATAATCTCAACAATGAGAGCAAGTGGAAAAAATGCCCTCCAAATTTTCCAGAAAGGAATGATAATCTCAATGAAATCGCTAATTGATCTTTTTCAAGATATGAAATCGACTTTTGATATAAAATACATCTGCACTTAAATCAAGATTGTCTGGAAAAATTTTTTTTTTCAAATTAGAAGCCGGGGTCCTAATGAACATCCAAGCCCATTAAATGCTATATATAGGATTAGATTGATTATTTTAGGTAAGAATCCTGGTATTTTAGAGTCAAAAGTAAATACTACAGATCGAAGACAAGAGGAATATATTATACCCAAAGTTTTAGAGAAAGCACATGTAGAAGTATCAAGTGAAAATACAGACCAATATACTGAATGTAAAACTACTTTTTCTTCAAATAAATCTTCAGGAAACTCTACATGCAATCTAGACTTTAACACAATCTCTGAAGAAACTTCCTACGATGCTCTCGAGTATATAGCAGGATATTTTGCCTATAAATATAAAGAAAAATACCCAAACTTAATTAATTCCACTAACAAAATTAAAAATCATTACAACTATAGCATTCCGTCATGGGTGCAACATTTATCTTATGGAGGGCTTATTAAACCTACTGATGAATGGCTAGCAAAAATTATAGAATGGAATAAATATTTCGAAATATATCACGATGAATCGTATAAAAAAGGCCCCGGAGTTGTACAGAATTAGTCAGTGGAAACAGTTTTACCTTTTACTTTAATAAAAGATTTTTGTAAATTAAGAACTATAATAAGAATTAATTATAGAAATCTTAAACAAGAAAACTATAAAATATTGAAAAGAATGCCTTCTGAAAATGGTGATTGTCGAAAAAAAATTAAAAAGTTAAGTAAGATAATCACATAATAAAAAATATAGCTCATTAATTTGTTAAATAAATATTAGACAAAAGACTTGTAAATTTATTGACGTACAGTACACTTATTAAATCCGAAAATTCTACAGTAGTTTACATTTAGTAGTAATTTAATAATTAATTAAGAAATGATTTAATATTTTATCGTATTTTGTTATTTGAAAGGTCTGTCATGTTGAAGTAGAGGACTTGCTGTGACGTCACATAGATCCAAGGTCACGCTAACAAATATACAGGATCTGGCTATCCTTGTAGTTTAAAGTCCTTGGATTGAAACATTGCGAGTACGGTTTAATTTCGTCGTTTTCGAAAATCACACGATAACAAATAAAAATAGTCTTAAAATCAAAACATCAGTTATCAATAAGAAGAGGCAAACGATACCAGAGGATACAGGCGCCGTGGCTTAGTTGGTTAAAGCGCCTGTCTAGTAAACAGGAGATCACGAGTTCGAATCTCGTCGGTGCCTAAGTTTGCATATTGTTTTTATCGAATTCGTCCTAAAATTGAGATAATTTTTTTACTTCTTTAACCACTGAGCAGCGCTTTGTTGATTTTCGTTGCGTGTACGACTTTGTGATTCCTCTCGCTATTATTGCAATTACGGACACTATTTTCGATATGCAACAAAATCGATACGATTTTATGGGAAAAAGTATAATTCATTTCATATTGCATTTGGTTAAAATCGTACAATTGTTATTGACCATTACCACAGAGCGATCACATTTTGTATCGATCTAGAAAGCTTTCCCTCCTCGACTTGCAATAGTATCCACGAACAGAGAACAATTTTATTCTGTTGCAGTTTGTAAGGAACCGTGAAAGACAGTGCTCTAGTCTTAATTAATACACTTTTAAAAGTTTTCGTAGTTAAATGCAAATTAACTTTACACATTTCCCGTTAATAATGAAAGAAGCGATGTCTGCAACATTTCTATAAAAATTTTCGGGTTTGTTTTCAAGATGAACAGCATATGTGAAAAACAAACTGCTTGCGCGCAGCACCGTAGCTTCGTCAGTTAACTTTAATATAAAAAATCTTCCAGAAGCTATTGATAGTTTCAGATATATGTTCAGATTACAATTTGTTTTTTTGCTTTAAAGTAGGGTGAATACTAGCTAGACCTATATTTTTAAATATTTTTTAAAAAAATAAAATTTTTATTGCGATTTCCAACCCCCCGATTTAATTAAACTTATATATAATAAAATATATTAA
>NW_019385032.1:147542-162958 GCF_000671375.1 Centruroides sculpturatus
ACAGTCGACCCCCCTATAACACTGTTGATTATTCCGTTTTATATGAATTCCATGTTGTACGAGTCACTTAGATCTTACAAATACGTGAGCCGTTCACAGCCCGGCACACGTATTTGTAAGATCTAAGTGACTCGTACAACATGGAATTCATATAAAACGGAATAATCAACTGTGTTATAGGGGGTCGACTGTACTTACTGCGTTCTGTCTGTTCATATTGTTAAAACGAAGCATTTTATAACAGAATAGAAGTGCTCAAACGCTTATTGAGAAATGTGAATTGTTACCGAATAACAGAATATTTTAAAAACTTTATTAATTTTGAAACCCCATGTGAGAATTTTTTCCGAGGCGCTGTGGGTGCAGTATTTCATTTTCATGAACGATAATGTCTGCGCACAGAGGGTTGCACTCATCAATGACTTTCATGATAGTGAGGATATACTGTACATCAGTGGCATAGCGTGGGTGTCAGCCGCCCGAGGCAAAGGAAAATTTCGCCGCCCCCTTATTTAGATATCTCAATTTAAAAGACTAAAATTCAGTTTCGTCACAGAATAAGTAATGAAAAAAAATCCATGCTAGTGTTGCCATCTTTTTAAAATCGCTGACCCGGACGGCAGGTGAGGTTTGTTCGAACAGAAGTTCCTGACCCATGCGTATGTTATTTTGCAATGCGAAGAATAATATGCAGTGCATGCCGGTTCTAAATCAGTTACAGTTAGCGCTAGAGAGACTTGGGTGGGAGTAACGTAAGTAACCTAGATGACTTAGCTCTAATGGATATTTGAGGTGTATATGAATACGAATGAATCGTACAAGAAAAAAATAAAATAAAATGAAATAAAATAAAAAATAAAAGTAAAAAAAAGGTCGACAGGTTGCGCACAGTATCCCCGGGTAAAATTAATAGTTCACCTGGACGGTGAGTCGATTCCCGGACTGTCTGGATGGTAACACTGTTCGGTGCTCATTTCAATCGGTCCGAATCGTAGGTGCGACGTAAATATGAAATGAAATAGTTTAAATTTTTACAAGATATTATTATTATTTATTGTGAAATTTTGTCGCCCCCTAAAATGTGCCGTCCGGGGCGGGCCCCCCTGCCGCCCCCACTACGCTACGCCACTGCTATACATTGCATGGAATGTTCAGTGAGATCTCCTAACCTAAGTCCCATAGAAAGTGTGTAGGATGCTCTATGCAGACGAGATATACCTCGTCTGCATAGAGCACTCCAGGAGCACCAAGAGCACTCCAGGAGTTTCAAGATACTCCCAAGAATTGTTTTGTTCCTGACAAAGCCGATAAACAACGATACAACAAGAATGAACAATAGCGTGTGCGCTTACAAGATAGAACCACATAACAAATTAATCATGTTCTATACAAAAAAAGTTTTACAACAATGCTTAGTAATTATTAAGTTATCTTTTTTTTTGGTTTGACATAATTTAGATAAAAGTTTTGCTTTTCAACCGTTTTCTTGCATAAAGGACTCGATGTTTTGCTTGAGTGTTAAATTTTATGCCATTCCGATCAGCCGTTCCTGAAATATAGGCCAAATTAATAGTTAATTATTAAATCGTCTGGGGGGAGAGAAATGTAGTTGTTTGTTGTTGGCAACACTTATTCGTATCAATGACGTCAAAATGTATTATTGCCGAGACACTGGAGTGGGTTTGTTCTGATTCAACATCATACGGTTTCGAAAGTAGTTAAGAAATTGAGTTATTTTCGTCATGGGTAAGTGTTTATAGTCTTAAAAATATAATAAAAATACTCTTAATTGTTTTTATAACTTAATTTTAAGATTGTGTGACGTATAAGACACTGAAAATTTAAAAAAGTTCATGTTCAAAGTTAATCTATGCAACAAAATTAAACTTTATTGATAATTAGTAAATACAGATGTATGTTTGATCAATCATCAAGTCCTTATTTAAGATATAAAGTTAAAGATCAGTTTGTAGAAAGATTATTTTGTTAAAGAATCTTATAAATGGGCGTTACTTTTACGTTGACATTTATCTGTGATATTGACTTTTTGCACAGTTAATAATAATTTTTAGGAGAATTTTATAAAGGAATTAACCTTTCAAGACTTATCTAATAATCATAAATCATTTGATTCTTAAGTTAAAATGGATAAGAAAATGAAACTGACTATCACATGTTATCACAAAGTATTAATGAATTAGATCTTAGTAGATTGGATGCTCTTCTATTGAAGAATTTCTAGTTATTTTCAAGTTTCAGTTATTTTTATTACATAGTTATTTAATATCTGTTGGGTCTTCTTTTGGTATAAGATAATGAGAACTTGTGTATTTTTAAAATGTTATCAGATCATAACTTAGAGAATGCAATAAAAAAATATAAGATAATTTTTAAAATATTTGTGTTTTTTAAGATGAACTTACTGGTATGATAAATTTTTAATCAACAAAACAGTTTTAAAAGTTTCTCCAAAATATATTTCTATGCTATAAAAAAAATTACTGCTTTTTACAAACTATGAACATTTGCATGCAATGTAAACATTAGTAATTCTGAAAATATGACATCACTAAAATCATATTTTCAGTTGTTACTTTTATTGTATACAATACATGCTGTTGCATGTGATTGATTTATGATTGTAAAAAGTAAACAATACTTTCTAATTTCAAACTGATTTGCATTTACTTTGAAATTATAAAAATGGAATACTGTACTTTCATTCTTGATTGTTTTCTGTTTGATAAATTCTGTAGCAAAATGCATTTTTTTTTGAGTTTTGGATCAGCTACTATTGTACAGTATTGATCTAAACAATTTGGAAACACTTGTCAATCTATATATTAATTTGGTAAACCTTAAATACTTTCCAGTTTTGTTTGAGAGAATGGATGAAGATACAAATGTGTTTCAGATATCAAAATAAAGTTCTTGCCCTGTAATTAATGCTGTTGAAGAGAGATTTGAGAAAGGTGCAATGGGTTCATGGCTAAGTGGCAATTATACAATATTAAGTCTATAGGAAGGCAAGTGTGCTGGCAGGCCATCTAGTAATTTATTTATTTTTTAAGCATTAGAACATCCCATTTCTCATCCACTACTCTGAATTGCTGGTTTTTTGCTAGTTATGTGAGCACGTAAAGAGTAAAAGAGAGAAGACCAAGTCCTATTTATTACTTTATTTAATTTTGGCATTTTGTTTTATTTCATTATATGTGGATTATCATTAATTAAGACACTGCATTATTTTTAAAACAAACACTATTTAAATAATAAAGTGAAGAATTACTTTTATTTTTGCACTAAACTATTTTAATTTTTTGAATCTGTAATAAAAAATGTGTATTAGTAAATTAAACATATGTGCTTTTCAAGACTGAAAAAACAAATTAATAAAATAAATTAAAAAATAAATTAGTTTTGTAAATATTGACAGCAGCAGCAATCACTTGACAAATCTACCAACAAAAAGAGGATTAAACCTGAGCATCTGACTGTTGACTTGTGACAATCACCTTGTCCAGGTCTGAGAGCTTAGACCAGCACAAGATGATTGTCACAAGGCAGGCTGCCACTGCTGTCATTAATCAGGCATCTCACCAGCTGAAGTTAGTTAGACTTAAGAATGGTAAATTGCCATCCTGTGAACTGGATGCAAAATTGAAAGAAGCTGAGATTGAGCAAGAAAATCATTCAATGGCTCATTCCTTGACATCATGATTACAATTTGAGATGACTGTATCACCACTTCAGTTTTCCATAAACTTTTTTACCATTCAATTTTCATTCCTGCTGCATCTAGAGATTCCTTTACCTTTAAAATTGCAGCCTTTGAAGCTCTTGTAAAAAGGGCCTTCACACACACCTCTAATACCCAGGACAGAAGAACTCCAAGTACATCATGCACTTCATTGTACAGCATGGTTATCCATCCAAAATAATCAAGGGTCTAATTAAGATACACATCCTATGCCACATACTATGAAATGGAAGTTAAAATTTACACGCTGGTAAGATATAATGAATACATTAGACACATCTTCCAAGAGATAGAGAAAGTAACTAATGTCCCAATTGCTCAACCTCAATAGAAGAAACCCCACTGTATATTCATTACTCAGAAATGCTAAGGACACTTGTGATAAATGTCAAGTGGGTATTTCATTCCTCTCTCAGACAACAGAACCAACCAGCAGTTCTGGCTGGCTCTGTTGTCTGAGAGAGGAATGAGTATAGGAGCTACAGCTTGTTCCTTAGCCATCAGTTAAAAGAATATTTAACATTAATCAAAAGTGTCACACCACAACTGCTTTGACAGCTCTTGCTACAGACAATCAAGTTCAACTGCACTCAGACAAGGCACATTTTGTACATCACTCCAGAGAAATCAACTATCTCAAGCACTTAGAAAAACTAGAAATATACAAAGCGTGCAGGAAAGACATAGTAATTAATTACAATGACAATAACACCCTTTTGCAAGCATGGAGGGCTTTTTTGAAATCCAGTAAATCTACTTTTTTTAATTGATTAATACCAGAATTCACATGCTTGCTTCACTGACCAATCAGATGCTGTTCTGTTTTAAAAATTTTATTGTTCAGTTTGTATGTTCCTTTTTAGAACAGTTTGTAACCTGACAATGATGCTAAAAGCTGTTAAAAATGTTAGTTTTTCATTCAGTTTTATGTTTGTTTTTCTGGAGTTTGTTTTCTTGTTGTACATTAAAATTTTTTATATAGTTATAAAATATAGTTTTTTTATTTTTAAACAATTTGAAATTGGATTATTTGATATATTGAAATATTAGATAGCCAAATAAATTATATAGTAGATAAAATACAGCTCTATTGTGTTCTAAAAAAAAATATAAAATTTCATATTTAGAATTCTTTCTCACTATTGGTTGCAATCTATGATAAATTTTGTCCATTTAAATTAACATTTCTAAAATATTAATGAGTCTATAGTTTGATTCTTTTATTAATAAACTTATACATTAATAGTACAATTTTAAAGTTTGATGATGTTGAATACTAGAATTATTTATTCTCTATTCATCCATGGGATCCTTTTTAACACTTTCAAGCTAAGTTATAAAAAATCTTAGTGATTTGAATTGTATAATTTGTGTAAAGTAGGTTGTTTTCTCTAACTAGATTCTCAACAACATCAATCATGTTTTAATTATGAAATTGAATAATTTGTCCAAAAAAAAATAATTTTGATTTGTTAGAATTTATTTCAGAATACTATCAATATCTTAAATTATGTATAATTAAATTCATTTTATATTATTTTATTAACACAAATACAGTGGTACCTCAGTATACGTCTGCTTTAGAATACATCCAATTCAGAATACGTCCTGTTTGGACGAAACAAATTTTGCTCGGTATACGACATAATTCAATTATATGCGCCATCAATGAACAAGTAGCACTATCGGTATACTAGACCAGACTAGACGTTCGCGGTGCAACGGTTTATAACTTTGTTAAATTTCTTCTGATTTTAATTCTATCAACATAATAAACTGAACATAGTTCTGTATACAAACAAACTCTTTGCTTGAATACATTGCTAAACAGTACAATAGTCTGAATACATAATTAAATACGGTAGAACATTGATTATCTGAATCAATTGGGGACTGGGGTTTTTCAGAAAATCGATTTTTCAGATAACCGATTATGTACAAAAAAATACGTTATTAATACAGTATATTAGTATATCCTAATAATAGTATATTAATATATCTCACGTTAAAATTTTTCTCTGTTGAGTGTTGCTTTGCTTTGAATTTTCGTCGATGTTAAGCCTAACAATAATTTTTATAATAATAATCGTGGCTATTGTGTCGTTAAAAATTATTTCTTTATTTTGTACAAACAAAATAAATATATTGAAAAATACAAAAAACAAAAAAAAATTATACTTTAGAAGTTAATCTAGTATCAAAAATGTTCGATTCAGCATGAAACAGTCCAGCTGGAACGCTTTCGGTTAACCGACGTTTCGGTTGATCGGCATTTGGATAATCAATGCTTTACTGTAGTAATAAAATCATTTTTCAATTTTTAATTACATATCAATATCTTGTTTCATCCTTTTGTTTTATATTTCAAAACTTTGGTTTTACGTTTTTTCCCCCCATTCTATGCTCTTTTGTAGAACCTCCATTTCAAACGTTATCTCCATTGTAATACAGTAGTATTATTAATAAGTTTACATTTAGAAATGGCACCAGTTTGTTCTGGAAGTAAGAATTGTTTTTAGAGTGTAGATGTTTTATAAAAACAGCTTTAACCTTAGTAAATTCAGAACAAAAATTTAATTAAATATTTGAAAATATTCAAATGTTTTTGATCAAAACTGATCTTTATCAGGTCATTTATGTTTTATAAATGGAATATGTTGAAGAATGTAAGGTTTTTGACATATTCTATTTATAAAACAGAAGTGACCTGATAAAGATCAGTATTGATCAAAAACATTAGTCTGAATTGTTTTTGAACATTTAGCAGTTTAGAAATTCTAACATTGAAGAAGGAAATTGAAGATTTACATAAAAAAAATTAGAATTAGAGAAAATTTAACTGAGAACAATGATTCTTTGTTCTCAGCTAAGAATTGTGGAAATTATCAATTGAGCAAGACCAAATTGGTAACTTAAAGTATAGCACCTACTATCAGCAGAAGTTCTTTAGCAATTTGAGTAATGGGATGTGAAAAATGTTAGAGAAATTCAGAAAAATTTAGCACACCACTATATTCTTAAAATATGTTGAATATAAAGAATAGAATCTCAATATTTTATTATAACATAAAAACACCATTAAACTATGCTGCTATGAAAAACAGCACAGCTATGAAATTTATAATTATTAATTTTATAAATATAATGTTTAATAATAATAATTTTTATTGTCAAATGATTGCTGGATGACATTGGTGTAAACAGGCACTCATTTGGCATTAATCAAAAAATCAGATTAATGGATGTTTAATCATTTTTATTATAAATTAAATGCAAATTTTTACTGTTTTTTATAATTATAAAATTCTTTAAAGTATTGTTTATAGTTTTGTTTTGAGATTACATCATTTACCAGTGAAATGTATTAATTTATTACATTTCAAATTACATTAAGATAGTTTAAATTTGATTGGGCTTAATTTCATGATCTTGTCGAATTTATTAATTGAAATGTTTGGGTGAGATGGAATGATGCTATTAAAGGAAATTATAGATGCATAGTGATATTATGTATGCTCTATAGCCATGCTGCATGTTTCAATGAAACAGCAAACTTTTTCTTTAATATTTAGTTTTACGAAAATTTAGTTTTAAAAATGCATCTGCTACAATACAAATTTTAAATATGAAGGAAAAATCTAGTCATTGTTTATTTTTTAATAATAAACTATTTACAGATGTATAAGCCTATAATTTATTAAAGCTTTTATGAATAATAAATTAGTCAAAATTAATGTTAAATAAAAATTGTAAAAAGGTAATTGATTGAAATTTTTTCTTTTTATTATTTAATTAAGTGATAAAAACTGATCAAAACTTAACAAAAGGATGAACTATAATTGAGGGAAGTTGGGAATATTTTAGAAACAATAATGTGAATTCAAATATTTCAGTTTTCAAATCATAACATTGTAATTTAATAAATAATAATTTGAATGAAGATTGATTTGACTAAATTTTGAGAGAGTTTAATTATTTTCTGAAGTCATAATTGTATGGGAAGCATGTTTTCTTGAAATTATGCTGAACCAGGAAATATTAATATCAGAAATTTTCTGTGCTACACTCTTCATAAAAATGTTTATTAATTGCTTAGCTGTACTTTGCACTGGTTATTGGTTGTAGAGAGACTTATTTTAAAGCCATCATATTAATGTTTTTAGACAAGTCTAAATGTATTTTTATCAGTTGTACTGTACTTCTGTGATTGTATTTAGTTTTACTTCTTAATTGCACTGTTAATAAACAACATTCTGTGATCACTTTTTTCTAATCAGAAACAGTTGAATTTCAATTTTACAAATGGACATTAACCCAATTCAGTGAAAAAGTCCCCTGATAAAAGACTGTGAGGAGTGACAATTTTACTATTGTTAGGAAGCTCCGTTGATACCATAAAAAAGACTATTCCTATTGGTCAAATTGTTTGAGTTGTTGGCTTGTAACAATGTATTTGGGACACCCTGTATACTATTAGGGATTAGTAGTAGTAATATTATGACATTAATCTAATAATTTAATGATAAAAACAATATCTGAAAGATTAATTTAATATTGAAATTACCATTATAATAATTTTTTATTTTTAGAGTAAAACTTGATATTCATCATGTCCTATAGTAATACAGGAAATTTTCCCAATTATGGGGCTACTGAAGATGGACAATTTTCAAGTCCGTCAAGAAATTGTAAGTAAAAAAAAAGTTTATTTTAAAAATTATGTAGAAAAGGATTAAAATAAAAAGATATAATTATTAATAAAGAACACTGATATGCAAGTAATTGCCAAAAATCTATTGAAATTAAGTTATTTCAATAGATTCTTATGTACAGAATTCTGATTTGATGATCAAATTTTTTTCAACAAATTTTTAAATAATTTTTATAAAATAGACCTCCTTATGATAAAAATGACCAAAATGAAGGTTCAATTTCTTGTAATGTGAGTAAAATATTTATTTGAAGGGATTAGAAGAGATGGTATCCGTGGGTGCTATAAGATGATGAGGGAGAATTTTCCAATTAAGCTCTTCATTGGGAATTCTGTTCTGTTCATTCTGTAAGCTGAAGATGACCAACAATATAGTTGAAAATGTTTCTGATTAATCTGTTTGGTAACCAGAATTTTAGCAGTTGTTTATCATTTTCTTCTGCAATTTCTTGTGCGGATAGTTTTTGGTCATTTTCACTAATGCAGCGTTTTCTGAGCCAGAAGAGTATTCAGAATGTCTAGTCTTGAGTTGTGTATAGCAAAACAAATATGTTGGGAGTAACATGATACCAACTTGTTCAGTAAATGACCTCATTGAATTGGTTGGTACCACCTGATACTCCCAAAATATTCATAACTTGAGACTAGGCAGTGAGATTGAGACTCGTCTTCAAGATTGAAATTCCCATTTTCAAATTTTTTTAACAAATGCTGACATTGTGATAGTTAAGGCTTCATTGCCTTATACAATACATATATTATTTGTTGCTATAACTAAAGTGTTATCTTTCCTATCTTCATATAGCATTACATGCATTAAAGCATCTTTGAAGAAGCTCATTTCTATTGACATTAATAACTTAACTGTTTTAATAACAGTTTTCATAACAGTTTTTGATTAACTTAAAAAAAATCTATGTAATTAATGAATTAGCACCTGAGCCAATTGGTGTATTATACAAGTTATGCTTAGCATGAAAACAATGATTAGAAAAAAAGACATTACTTATGACTCAACTGAATATTATTTATACTTATTCAGTTATATATATATATGATATCAACATTATTTTGCAATTTATCAAAATATGATATTTTTTGTTAATGTAATGTTCAATTTTAGAAATACATAAGAATCAAACATTACTAAAAAAAATAAGGAATGAGTTATACAAATAATTTGCTTGATAATTGAGGATCACTCAAAAAGTGATGAGACACCTTTCAACACTGAGCTTTATTTGACAGGAACAAAACATAATCCTTACAGGAATTTAATAAATTATTTCACTGTTATTAGATAGAAGATAGCTTTCTTGTGGAACACCTTTGGTTGCTAGTGTAACCAACATGCTTTTTACTTATATTATTTTAGTTTTATTACATTTTTAATGATGATTTGTTTTATTCAATTTCAAATGTGACTTTGTTATTTTGCTTTAGTTTCATAATTGTTACTAGCTTTAGGTAAAAATTTATTTATTTTTTACTTTGCATATGAATGCATTTCTAAAAATGTTCTAGAATTTGTTCTAAATATTTTCATTCTTCTTGCATTATCTGATGAAGACATTTTTGTACCTGTCAGAAATGTTTGTTTTTATTAAACTGCTAATTGACATAAATAGACTTTTTTCCATTATTTAAATCATATTTTTTAAGTTGTTATTGTGTATGTTGATACTATATTGCAGGTACAATTAACCTAGGATGGCCTTGTTTAACTCATTGTCTGATCAAAATGATCATTTCTTTAGTGCTTGTTTAGCTGTCAAAAAATGTGATAAATGCAGAGTGGTAGATCTGGACTATAAGAAGAATGTTGGAGGGTTTCCCATTTCATCAGAGTGCATGTGCAGTGTGTCATAAACAATGTTGATGATCTGAGACCTTGCATTATTGTGAAAGAGAATCATACCTTCATCAGTAAACCTAGTCTTTTCAACTTCATTGAAACTTACATGGCATCAGTGTTTTGCTGTTGCATATAACATTGATATTGGCAATAGTTTTTATGAAGTTTGAGCAAGGGCCTTGGTAGTCAAAGAATAAAATTAGCATTAATTTTCCAGTACTGGGCATGGTTTCAGATGTTTTGGGAAGTAGTGACAAGTAATGTTTCCTCTAACTGCTCTGCTTCTTGCTCTCTGGGTCAAAATGATAACTCCAGGATTGATTCTGCATTGAACATAATTCAGGATTGAACATTATGATTCTGCAAGAACTCTATCTTCTCTATTTCATAATATTTCATAACAAATGTTCAAGTATAGTTCCCATATGGACTAGCTGCTCTTGACTCAGGTGATGTGGGACCCACGTATACAGATATTCTTGTAAATAGACATCCACGATTGCCATAAATAATCAGGTTATAATTTGGAAATATTAATTATGAATTACAAATAAATTTGGCACTAGAGGGAGGTGTTAGGCGCCATCTCATATTAAATTTAATAATTATAATATTTAATTAATTAATTTAGAATAAATTGAAAGAAAGTCGGCAGTGTTAACTGTTGATGTTTATACATTAGGCTTATATATACTTTCACTTTGTATAAATCTTTATTTCCGAAGATTGCCTCGGCTCCGCAGAGCACCACCGAGGTTGAGAGCATAATGTTTACAAGCATAATACAAGTAAAACAGGTTACATAACAATAATATGTTAGATTACAGCTATATGTTTTAGAGTTCAGTTAATGTACTTGGCAAATTATTAACCACAGAGTAGCCAAATACTTACATAAAATAATTTGCATATGAGTTGATTACATAAATACATGGTAACATACTTTGGGTATTGTTAACAAATGAACATAGGATATTATAATACAAAATATTATATCAATGATAAACACATTCGAGCAAACATCAGTCCATTGAGACTAATTGACCTAATTAACAGTAGTTCTGTTGAAATAAGTATATACTAGTTTTTTAAATGCTACAAAACAGTTTTTGTCTTTGACAAATATGTCAAGGCTGCAAGCCAATTTTCTTCTTGCGGAAGTAGAGTGGTGATGGTAAAACGCTTATCATCCAACATAGGGCATTTAAACAGATAGTGTTTTACTCCATCTGTTTCGTTACAAATTTCGCACAGTGTGTTTTCCGATTTGCCAAACCTGTGAAGATATTGGTTAAACTTCCCATGACCAGTATAGAATTGGACCAATTTTTGGTCAATGATTGGAAGAGTAGAATCTGAAACCTTGGGGGAAAAACTCCTTTGTAAGACATTCGCTATGCTCCTCCCATTGTCTTTGCCAAATAGCAAAGGCTTATATATACTGGAAAAGGAGATTGGACCGAAGATCCAGATAGCATAATGTGTTCTCATGGTAAGCAGGATTGTGGGTTAGAGTCCCGCTTCAGGCTGATTCTTTTCTTCCAGTTTATTCTAAATTAATTAATTAAATATTATAATTATTAAATTTAATACGAGATGACGCCTAATGCCTCCTTCTAGTGCCAAATTTATTTGTAATTCATAATTAATATTTCCAAATTAGAGCCCGATTATTTATGGCAATCATGGGTGTCTATTTGCTAAGCATCGGGTTTCAGTAGATATTTATATCTAGATATTCTTGTATTGCAACTTTCCCTTCATCATTTATGGACTATTTTTGCCTTATATCCATTATTTCTTTAGTTGCAGGTGTATTTTATATATCACTTTATCCACTTGTTTACATTGTTTGTGATAACAGTTGGTTGATCTAGTTTTCATTATCTTTCAAAGAGGTGCATCTTTCACAATATAATGCTTGTTTCATTCATGTACTCAGGATAACAATATACAGTGATCTTCTTATATGGTGCTTATTCTTCTATGAATATTTCTTCTATCTACTCCTGCAGTCAAAAAATGCACAAAAACTTATTCTGTTTTACTGGCTTCCATACTTAAGAAAGTCTTTTAAACAAATTCTGTATTGTTAGGAATTGCCCAGTTATGTGCATTCTGTTTCAAGATTATGTCCTATACATTTGACCTTTCCCAACTACAATTTGATACGCTATTTTTTACAATATCCTAACTGCCTGTTATTTTTTTATTTACATTCCAAATATTTACAATAATTTCCAAATATAGAATAATCTTAATTTGACAGTTTATACTAAAATCATAATGGATAAATCTTTAAAGAAATGGACTAAGGAGAAAAGATTAATATGGCTAGAATATATTGATAAGAAATTATCAAAATGTAATTAGCTTATTAAATTTTCATATATAATGTTTTCTGTGATTTAGTTTTCAATTTTGTTTTAAAATGGTTGATAAATTTTGATGAAATGAAATCATTAATTAAGTAATTAAATAATAATTTCATTTCATCAATTCTTTATTGAATTTTGATGATTTCATTTCATCAAAATTCAGTAAGTAAAATTGTTTAATTAAACTAATAAAAATATAAATCAAGTGTATTCATTCTAGCATATTTTTGCACCATTCTATTTATTTATCTTATTTTGAATGTAGAATAATTTTGATAAAATAACTTGATTAATTGAAAAATTATTGTTGTTGGTCTAAAGTTAATAGTCTCTTAACAATGAATGTAAAGTTTCATTTAATATGAGACGTCTTACATAAAGACTAATTGTTTTTAATTTCTAGCATTAGAAAATTTCAAGGTTAACATTAATCCAGTGAAGAAAGATGTGAATTTTACTCAGAAGTTAATGTATATTATAAATCACCAAACGATCGCCTAAATATCGGGCTATAATAAGGCTAATTAAATGATTGGTATAAATTAATTTGGCACTAGAAGTAGACGTTAGGCACCATCTCTTAAGTAAATTAATTAATGTATATTTTAAGTATATTTATAAGATTCTTTTATAAGTTTATTTCCATAAATGTTTTTAAATTCATGACAGAAGAAAATTCTCAATTTTTCTGTAATTTTTAAAAATTCTTTTCAGTTTGCTTATGTATGATGATGCAAAATTTTAATAAAATTAACTAAATCAAAAGGAAGAATAAAATAGAAGATTTCTATTGGTTTTTTGAAATGTAATAAGAGTATTTTTCAGTTTACTAGTTGAAAAGTAATCTATAGTTAAGGGATATTAACTTCAGTTGTAAAAAAATTATTGTAATATTTTATTGATATTTGTAATGCAACTTCTAAAGATAATTTTTAAATTTTTATATAACGATATATTTATTGTTAGGACAAAAGATCCTGTAATGTAGGAAAATTCCACTTCCTTGTTATTATCTGCTTATTCTATTTGGCACAACTGTTCTCCTTGGCATACCATTTAAATTATTTATATTGTTGTAGATACAGATATCCCTTGTATAACATGGTAGTTATGTTCTGAAAAAGTGCCATGTTATGCAAATTTATGCTGTACAAAACATAGGGTTAGGTTCCAAAAATATACTATAGTTAACAAAAATATACTATTTTTTTGTTACTAAGAGAAATATGTTTATCAAAGCAATCAATAATTTATTTCCAATTGATAATTAAGTAACAATCACAATTAAAAGTA
Source organism: Centruroides sculpturatus (assembly GCF_000671375.1). Classification (NCBI taxonomy): domain Eukaryota; kingdom Metazoa; phylum Arthropoda; class Arachnida; order Scorpiones; family Buthidae; genus Centruroides; species Centruroides sculpturatus. The sequence continues at coordinate 161,540 of NW_019385032.1, forward strand.
CTGTATTATACTGGAGTATGTTAATATTAATCTTAGTTAAATGAGGGCATTTTCTTTTTACAAAGTATCATCATCTGAGCTTTATTGTCTATCTTGATCAGAAATATCAGAAATATCTTCATTTTTTTTATTTTTATCATAAAAAGTTTTTATCGATGACAAAATAAAAATACAGTAAAGAATCAATTATCCGATTCAATTGGGGTCTGGTGTTGTTCAGAAAATCAATTTTTTGGATAACCAATTATGTACAAAAAATATATTAACCTATCCCATGCTGAAATTCGTTCAAATCCAGCAAAAGTACCCTCTCATGGTCACGCCAGTGCTGTCAACTAAAACACACACACCAACAAAAATAATATTGGAGTAGCCCAAGACATAGCCAAAGATTGCAGCACTAGTGGAAATTTAACTGGAAAGCTTTCAGTTAATTGACGTTTCGGTTAATTGATATTCGGATAATCGATGCTCTATTGTATGTTATTAATTGAAAACTTGTTCTGATGGGTTATGTTTGTTCAATCGTAGATTGAGTGATTTACTTTTTCAGAATTTGTGTTTGAATACTGAATTGTTTGAGTTGGGAACAATTTGAATACTGAGATATCACCTTATTTTGTTTATCATTTTTATGAATGATTACTTACCAATGATTAAAAAAAGGTTAATAATGCTTACCTAAAAATGTTTAAATTAAGTTTACTAAATACAAAGATTAATGTATAAAAATACAGGCCTCGGAGTCGCTCATTTTTCTCACTTATACTCACTTTTCTGAAGTATCCTCATTTTTTTCACTTTTGAGGTCATTTTCTCACTTTTCTCACTTTTTTGGTCATTTCTACGTGCTTAAAAATTAGGAATATGTGGGACCAATCAAAAATAGTTTTAAAGCCAGACGATCTGCCGAATTATCGAACTATCGGATTAGATTTTTATGGAAAAAAATACTCCACCCTAGCGGGACTCAAAATCGCAACTGCCGCTCAGTGTTGTTAAGTTATCGTCTGTATTTATACGTAACTAGGTAGTCAGTAAGGCTATGTACACACTAGGCGTTTTTAAACGCGCGTTTTAAAGAACCAAGAGTTCTACATAGGCGTACACACTCAAACGTGCGCTTTTGGGCAAGCGCGCTTTAAACGCGCGTTGATAGATTTTTGTTAAAACGCGCGTTTTGCGGGCGTCAGCCGAGCGCTTTGAGATATATGTGCTGCCATGTTACTGTACATTCGATCGCGCGTTTTCGGGTAAAGTGGACGTACGTTGACCGAAATGGAGAACGATCATTTTGATACTGATCTATTTATTGATGAAATCTAAAAGAGACCAACCATTGTCAAATGATTTTATAGATATTTTAAAAGAATTAAAAAACTTGGGTTCATTTTGTCTTAGTTTTGGATACAACGTCGC
>NW_019385032.1:168649-170600 GCF_000671375.1 Centruroides sculpturatus
TTGGACTTATAACTCAATTTACCCGCCTAAATTCTCTGTAGCATGGCGCTGGACGGCAGAAAGTAGTTCGACTGCCCGATGACGTTTTACCAAATTATAGGACTTTTTTACCAGGTTTGTACAGATACCGTTGCAATTTTTTCGCCGTCTTATAGGAATCGTAATTATAGGAACCCGTGTTATAGGGGGGTCTACTGTAGTTTGTGTATTATATTCTTCTGATGGTAGAATAATATATTCTGAAAATATTAAGGAGGAATCCTAAAAACTTGTATATTTAAGTTAATGTGTAAAGTGTAGAATGCGATTTAAAAAGTTGTATAGGGATTGTATCACTAAAAAATGTTTTGATATATAAAGTATTGCATGAAATATAAATAAACTTTTTTGAATTGTTGATACATTTATTTTGATGAAGAATGACAAGAAATTTAAAGAGAAAATTGTATTATTTTATACTTATGATTTTTTTTTTGCTATTACATATTAAATGCATATTTTTTTTTGTTTATGCATATATAAATTCCATCCATAACAGCAGATTTATTTTTTAATAAAAATATACATTTATTTAAAATAAAATTTTATACTTTATTAATATTAATATAGCTATTATTATTGTTCATATTTTAACTCAATTATGTAAACTGAGAAAAATATAATTGTTTTTAAATAGCTTCAGCATTGGAGCAATCTTTAAAACAGCTTGGCACTGCAGCTGATTCATCTTTACTAAGAGATAAAATGTAAGTCAGTTTGCATATTTTTTANACCAATTATGTACAAAAAATATATTAACCTATCCCATGCTGAAATTCGTTCAAATCCAGCAAAAGTACCCTCTCATGGTCACGCCAGTGCTGTCAACTAAAACACACACACCAACAAAAATAATATTGGAGTAGCCCAAGACATAGCCAAAGATTGCAGCACTAGTGGAAATTTAACTGGAAAGCTTTCAGTTAATTGACATTTCGGTTAATTGATATTCGGATAATCGATGCTCTATTGTATGTTATTAATTGAAAACTTGTTCTGATGGGTTATGTTTGTTCAATCGTAGATTGAGTGATTTACTTTTTCAGAATTTGTGTTTGAATACTGAATTGTTTGAGTTGGGAACAATTTGAATACTGAGATATCACCTTATTTTGTTTATCATTTTTATGAATGATTACTTACCAATGATTAAAAAAAGGTTAATAATGCTTACCTAAAAATGTTTAAATTAAGTTTACTAAATACAAAGATTAATGTATAAAAATACAGGCCTCGGAGTCGCTCATTTTTCTCACTTATACTCACTTTTCTGAAGTATCCTCATTTTTTTCACTTTTGAGGTCATTTTCTCACTTTTCTCACTTTTTTGGTCATTTCTACGTGCTTAAAAATTAGGAATATGTGGGACCAATCAAAAATAGTTTTAAAGCCAGACGATCTGCCGAATTATCGAACTATCGGATTAGATTTTTATGGAAAAAAATACTCCACCCTAGCGGGACTCAAAATCACAACTGCCGCTCAGTGTTGTTAAGTTATCGTCTGTATTTATACGTAACTAGGTAGTCAGTAAGGCTATGTACACACTAGGCGTTTTTAAACGCGCGTTTTAAAGAACCAAGAGTTCTACATAGGCGTACACACTCAAACGTGCGCTTTTGGGCAAGCGCGCTTTAAACGCGCGTTGATAGATTTTTGTTAAAACGCGCGTTTTGCGGGCGTCAGCCGAGCGCTTTGAGATATATGTGCTGCCATGTTACTGTACATTCGATCGCGCGTTTTCGGGTAAAGTGGACGTACGTTGACCGAAATGGAGAACGATCATTTTGATACTGATCTATTTATTGATGAAATCTAAAAGAGACCAACCATTGTCAAATGATTTTATAGATATTTTAAAAGAATTAAAAAACTTGGGTTCATTTTGTCTTAGTTTTGGATACAACGTCGC
>NW_019385032.1:170636-198324 GCF_000671375.1 Centruroides sculpturatus
ATCAGTTCCATTGTAATTCTAGTCATTTTTTTAGTTTTCTGTCGCTTTTCATTTGCCTTTTTGCGATTCGTGATTAATAAAAATAATAAAATTTTACTTACGAATTAAAATCAGAAGAAATTTAACAAAGTTATAAACCGTTGCACCGCGAACGTCTAGTCTGGTCTAGTACACCGATAGTGCTAGTTGTTCATTGATGGCGCATATAATTGAATTATGTCGTATACCGAACAAAAGTCGTATACCGAGCAAAATTTGTTTCGTCCAAACAGGACGTATTCCGAATTGGACGTATTCTAAAGCAGACGTAAACCGAGGTACCACTGTATTTGTGTTTAGTAGTTAAATTATTTTGAACCAATTGAATTTGAATATTTTTGAATTATTCCTTTATTATCCCTGCTCTAAATAAGTGCTCTATTTTTCTGAATGAGCCAGACTAATTGATCAGACTATTTTTTCTTTTCTGAACAAGGGGCTGAAGTAGCTAGCTACATCGCACACTTTTTAGTTGGACTAACTCTTCTGGAAAGGTGAAATTAAAGTTCAAACGCTGTCAAATATATATAGATGTAGAATTTTATCACCCCCTTTCTCCTCTTATTAAATATTTGTTAAAAATTAATTTTTTTATACAAATAAATATTAATGTAAGTTAAATATTAACAATAAAGTATTTGGATAAATGTCCCAGGCTCCTTTCAGAATTCAGAGTAGGGTACCCCCTATGAGCATCTCTGCTTCCCATAAAATGACTTGGTATTTAATTTTGCCGGAGTCGGAGTCGGCCTACTAAAATTATTAGGAACCAAAGTTGAGTGTTTTTTTACCAACTCCATAGCCCTGGTTCAAACAGAGATTGACAGATAGCAATGTGAGTAAATTTACTAAATACCAAACTGACTATTAATTACCAATCCAAAGCAATAGTTAGACTTGCTATAGTCTAAAATTAATCATCATTTAGTGACTTTCTATTTGTTCTAGGTGNTAATGTAAGTTAAATATTAAAATACTAACTATAAAAGTATTTGGTAAATGCCCAGGCTTCTTTCAGAGTTCAGAGTAGGGTACCCCCTATGAGTGTTTCTGCTCCCCCATAAAATGACATGATATTTAATTTTGTTGGAGTCAGAGTCGGCCTACTAAAATTATCATGAGTCAGAGTCTTGTTTTTTTTTACTGACTCTGCAGCCCTGGTTTTAACTATTAAAAGTATTTTATATACTGTATTTCAAAAACTGGTTATTTAATTTTAATTATATTCGACTCACCAAATAAACCATATCCAGTTCATAATCTAGTAGAAAANGGAAAATTGGGGAATTACACCACGAAATGGTGAATTGCGCAGCGGAGTTATTGTGAATCAGCATAAATTGAGCCAGCATAAACCTAGGGCTACTTGTATTGCACTCACTTTTTACTCACTTATTCTGTATTTCAACTCACTTTTCTCACTTTTTCAAAGGGGAAATGGCACTCCCAGGCCTGAAATAAAACACAGTGACAATCAGTGACAGATGTTTTAGGCATGCTTGTAAGTAGGGTTGTCAACTCTTTCAAATTTGCTGGGAGAGTCCCCGAATTTGGTAAAATTTTTAAATTTCCAGACAAATTGAGGCTTATTCTTCTTGCATTTACTCAATATAATCAAATGATCAAGTACTGGGTTATATATTAAAACAAATCTGAAGAATAGACAGAAACATTTTGATATTGCTAAGAGTAAAAAGCATAAAATATCCCAAGATTGTTTTTTTTTACTCCTGGAATGGAAATCTTTTGGAATCAACTTTTCAGGAGATGGTAAGTTTGTAACATAAAAGTAAATGCATTGTAATGATAATGGCATTTTAAATTTGAAGTTAATTGCATTGTTTATTTAATTTTGTTGTTTTAATAATTAACTTTTGTAACTGTTTTTTAACAAGTTTCTCTAATTTAGTTGGTTTTAGATGTGAAATATCTTGAAAGTAATAGAAATCTTAGTATTGTCTTGGTTTAGGGAGATGACATCTCAATCTTCTCATCTTGTCTTGGTCTTGCAAAATGGTGTCTTGTTGACAAGACTGGAAATTAGCAAAGGTATAGTCCACTAGATAATTCATCCAGCCTTATCATTTGATGTAATTTGGACATGTATTTAAAATATGTATTTAAAAATGCTTTGAGATCATGTTCGTTGTTTTGAATAAAACAGTAATAGTTCATGAGTAAGTAGAGTGTTCAACTAGATATATTGCTAAAAGGGATTTTCTGGCAAAGGAATTGTCTCAAAATAGAAGAAAAAGGATTTTAAGGTAAAAAGGAAAGGAATAGAAAGAGTTTTGTTAGAATGATAATATCTAAGAACAACAAACAATAAGATTAAGTTAAGAAACAATAAGTGCTACATAAATCTTGTAAATAACTTTAATGGAAAATGCAGAATGGATTGATTTTCATTCATTATGAAAAATTTTTATGAAATTGTTGATATTACTATAAGTCAGGGTACATTATTTTGTGTAACTTTTCATTTTGAAACATTTTTTATAACAATGATTCTGGCAGGATGTATTTAAGGGATATTCATATTTCTAAAATCCTATATTTTGTCTGTCTGAGATTGAGTAGCATTTTCATTGTGTCATGGTTTTACATTGCATTGAAAATGTTAACTTTATTTATTTATTTACATTGGGAAATGTCGGAGACAATTGGATTACTGATAACAAAAGGAAAAAAATCCCCAATAAAATATTAACAAAGTATAAAAACATAATAAAAATTATAAACATAGAAAAAAAACAATTACATTATGTATTATACAAAATAGATTTACATTTATTTTTTAAAAAGTTAAAATCACTACATAAATATGGTTCAACAGGATGTGTATGAGAGGCTATTTGGTAAAAAAAAAAAGATCTTTGTGAGAGAGAAAGGTGAAAGTACAGGATGAAGAAGCATGATGTATTGTGGGTTCTTATAGTTGGAATGTGGAGTCCTAACCAGTAGTTTGGGATTTGACCATCGAAATAAAGTTTAGTAAAAATTTATGTTTAATATTTTAAAGACAAAGTTTGCCCAAACAGGGACCACCATTTATTAGTTCTGTGTTTCAGACGATACAATCCTGGCGACTGATTGTTTGGGCAAACTTGTCTTTAAAATATTAAAAACAAAGTTTTTCCTTGAATATAAAACCAACCAAAGTAGTAAGAAAATTTGCATATTTTGCATAAATATCATAAAAGATTAATGATGATAGTAGTAATAGTAATAATAATCAATAGCAAGAAACAATTAATAATGAACAATAATATTAAAACAGGTTAGAAAAAAAAATTACAATATCTTAAATGGTTGTGGATGTGATGTTTTTATACTGAACTTTGTGATCTACAGTCAATAAATTTGAGACCCAGCAGGTGCAAATTTTTCAATATCTTAATCTTTTAAAAATTATTTGAATCATTGTGCCTTATTCATAACTTTGTTGCAAATTTTGCTCACATCAACCATTTTATTGTTGTTTAGTTGAGGCTGTTCTGGGATGACAGATGCATGGTTGATCTTGGATACTTATCTATTATCATATCAGATAGTTTCGTTAAAGTAAATTTCTTCAGTCATAGCATTTATAATTCAGAATTGGAAAGAAATTATATTGAATTAATGAAATAATCTACATAAAATGATTTATTTGCTTTGAACATACAACTGCATTATAATTTTAAATATCACATTTAAGAATTCATATTTTAAAATTATGAATATTTTGTCTGTAGATAAATACATTTGCAAGTTTCTACAAAAAGTAAAGAGAATACTTAAAAATTTTAATGAATTTATTAATGGATTTAACTGCTAGTTGAGTAAATTTAATACAATACATGTAATTTATATACAGGGTGATCATAGAGTATTCTTATTCAATTTTGTCTGGAGTGATATATAGCAGTTCAAATGGAACTAATGCTGGGATTGTATTCTGGTAATTGTCTCTGGTCTCTCGTCTCTTGCAAGCCAGTCGCTGATTGGCTAATCATTTGGATTAGCCAATCAGTGACCAGCTTGCAAGAGATGAGAGACCAGAGACAATGACCAGAATATGGCCCCCTGATGTTTCAGGACATGCAGAAGAAATTTCAGGGGATGAATTTAATTTTAAAATTAATTGAGACAACTTAAATTGGTTCAAAACCACCCATCAGAATCCTTGAAATGTACTCAAGGCATTGCTATTGTTTTTATAAGACAGTTATTGCAGTAAGGTTACATTCTGGTAAAGTTATATATTGTACTCTCCAGCTGAATGGAATATGAATGGAATTCTGCATTACATAAGTAGTTTTATATCTAGCAATAACTCATGGCACATGTCTATTATGTATATAATACATTTTTGCTGCTCACAGTGCACTAATACATAGCAAATGGAATTAATTCCATTTGCTATGTATTAGTGGTGGGTATTGGAATTAATTTTTTTGCTTGCAGAAATCTCTTCAGCAAGACCTAAAACATCAACATACAAATTTGATTGTGTTTGCACAGCTATGTCTTCCTCTGACCAGTGCTTCTGAAACTGTGTTCACAGATCAGTTTTCTTTCATTTAGTCACTTGCAGATCAATATTTTTGTAAAATTAAATAATAATAGTATTTTAACTCAATTCTCTTTTATTATTATTATTTTTATTTTTTAGAATGAATTAGTGAGAAAAATACAGTAACAATATTTCATTTTAATCTTTCTGAAAAAATGGATTTATAGGCTATTTCAAGTAATTTGCTGGGCTAATTTCAATTTATCTCAGGCACTAAGTGTTTTAACCAGGGCTGTGGAGTTGGAGTCGGGAGGAATTTCTGGCCAGATTTCCGCATTTTAAATTTACTTAAATTTTCTTTAATTTAAATAAAAAAACTAATTATATATTTATTAATTTTTAAAAATTTTTTTGTATTTTGTTATAATTTATTTTAAATACAAAATGCATCAATTTAATTTATTAAACAAGTAGTATTCTTTGTAGTACAGTGGAACCTCGGTATACGACCTTAATCCGTTTCCGATGTTTGGACTTATACCGAATTGGATGTATACCGAACCAACCTTTCCCATAAGAAGTAATATAAAAATGATTAATCCGTTCTCACGTAAAAAAAATTGGCTGGATTTAAACACCTCGCTTTCCTGGCTAGTTCCTGCTTGATTTTTCATGAGATCAGCGTGTATCTTTTTAGCTTTCTCGCAAATAATTCTTCCTATACGCTGTCTCCAGCACTGTTTTTCAGTTATCCAAAGCAAAAGCAATTTCTCGACATGATCTAATGTCTTCGATCTCTGTTTAGAAATTGATTTAACCCCTTTCGCAACGTTAGCAGATTTAATAATGTCTTTATTTTTCGCGATTGTCCATATCGTTGTTCTCGGAATACGGTTGGCAACAGTTAAAATCTCAAACATTCGTGCCACCTTCGTATTTCTCAACAATCTCTTTCATCAGTTCCATTGTAATTCTAGTCGTTTTTTTAGTTTTCTGTCGCTTTTCATTTGTTTTTTTGGGATTCGTGATTAACAAAAATAAAATTTTACTTACGAATTAAAATCAGAAGAAATTTAACAAAGTTATAAACCGTTGCACCGCGAACGTCTAGTCTGGTCTAGTACACCGATAGTGCTAGTTGTTCATTGATGGCGCATATAATTGAATTATGTCGTATACCGAACAAAAGTCGTATACCGAGCAAAATTTGTTTCGTCCAAACAGGACGTATTCCGAATTGGACGTATTCTAAAGCAGACGTAAACCGAGGTACCACTGTATTTGTGTTTAGTAGTTAAATTATTTTGAACCAATTGAATTTGAATATTTTTGAATTATTCCTTTATTATCCCTGCTCTAAATAAGTGCTCTATTTTTCTGAATGAGCCAGACTAATTGATCAGACTATTTTTTCTTTTCTGAACAAGGGGCTGAAGTAGCTAGCTACATCGCACACTTTTTAGTTGGACTAACTCTTCTGGAAAGGTGAAATTAAAGTTCAAACGCTGTCAAATATATATAGATGTAGAATTTTATCACCCCCTTTCTCCTCTTATTAAATATTTGTTAAAAATTAATTTTTTTATACAAATAAATATTAATGTAAGTTAAATATTAAAATACTAACTATAAAAGTATTTGGTAAATGCCCAGGCTTCTTTCAGAGTTCAGAGTAGGGTACCCCCTATGAGTGTTTCTGCTCCCCCATAAAATGACATGATATTTAATTTTGTTGGAGTCAGAGTCGGCCTACTAAAATTATCATGAGTCAGAGTCTTGTTTTTTTTTACTGACTCTGCAGCCCTGGTTTTAACTATTAAAAGTATTTTATATACTGTATTTCAAAAACTGGTTATTTAATTTTAATTATATTCGACTCACCAAATAAACCATATCCAGTTCATAATCTAGTAGAAAAATTCTTTTTACGAATGTTTTCGTCTATATGTAATAGACATCATCAAAAGTATTTTATATACTTTTATTATTTAAATATGTTTGTTGTTGAAACTAGTTTAAAACAAAGAAAATACATAAAATTATGAAATTTTAAGTGAAATCTCGTTGTGTCCCAGCAATAAACTGTTTGAGGACTGCAGTTTGAGTAGCACTGCTCTAGACAACAGTGAATAGAGATACTTTAATTATGATCATCCTGTACATTGCATTTGATTAAAATTACTAAATTTTAGTTAATTTACGTCTATATATCTTAAGAGAGAATTAATTTTTGTTTTTCTTTTAGACACAATACTCAGCAAACATGTAATGATATTATTGCTAATACTACCAAATCATTAAGGACATTAACTTCTATTATAACTTCAAGTAACCTTCCTCAAAGAGAAAGCAGGGTAATATATAAATTTATTAATTGAATAGTATAAAAATATACATGGTTTTCTTTTACTAAAAATTATTATTATTTATTATTCTAATACTTTAATGGAGCATAATATATACATAATACATATATATATATTTCCATTTAAGCCATGTATATAATGCTTATAAGATGTTAGAGGGACTTACCAGAAAAAAAATTGTTTAAGAAGAATAATAGTATGTTTGACAGTTGAGAAAGAGAAGGAAATGGAGATAGATAAGGCTAACATGTGTAGAGTACTGATTAATTAAAGGAGTAGGTAACATAACAAAAGTATATTTAGGGCCACAAGATCATCATTTGTGACTAAGATCAGGAAATGTAGAAAGGATATTGAGAAGGCTCAGGTTACCATAGTTTTAAGTCAAGTGGTATATGAGACAGATATAAGATAGAATGAGAGAGAGCAAAGATTATAGAGGGTTATTGTCTTCATTTATACTTTAAATGTATGCTTATCTTATGTCTTGTTAATATTAATAATGTATTTGAAGATTTGAAAGCCAAACACGTATTTAGTAATTTGATTTGTACACCAGATTTTAATATGTAACAACTGTATAACAACTGAAGAGGGATGATATGAGTTCAAAATGCATTTTGTTAAAGGTACTAAAAAGAATAAAAAAAAAAGAGAGTTATAACATATAAAAGTCATTGTGATAAGTTTGGGAAAAACCAGCACTATTTGAGTTGCTGAAATAATAATAATAATTTCATCATAGAGGAGCTTAGAAGGTGATTGGATCAAGCAGAAAGGACATGAATTTACAAAGAAAGTTTAAGAAAAGACATGAGTTATAGTAGGGACTTGGAATTGTTTCCTACATCATGAAAGTGGTTATTAGGAAGAAAAAGGTAGAGGGCAATAATTGTCAATTTCAAAAGTTTCTCTGCTTCATCTTTTAGAACAGTAGAAGTCTTGAGGATTTAGGACTTTTACTCCCGTATTCACCAATGCGAGTTAGAGTTAGGGTTAACTCTCGAGTTATTGGTAAATTTGTGAGAAGCCAAAGGTATAGAATTTGTCCTATGTCACTTACTGGCACACAATTGTTAGATTGGCTCACTTATTCTTTTGGAGGGCTTTAAATAAATAGTTAAAGATCTAGATGGTAAGATCTAGATCACGTCAGGATTTTTGACACCAGTTAATCAATTTTCTTACATGTGGATTAACACGCGTTTATGAATCAATACAAAGAGGATGAGATCTTTTGATTCAGACATAATGAGACATTTCTTAAACATAAAAATATTGAATATTTAATAAAACCAAACAAAATATACAAATTCGACCTTCAATATATAATTATGATTATCGAGAGAGAGATCACATTTCCATTCAAAAATCATACTACCTCACAAATTATTTTCTATTCTTCTGTATTCTTTCTATTTGGATTGATGTGAATGTTTGTTATTTCTCTAGTTCTTATCAGGTTTTCGTTCTTGTCTCTTTTTAATTTTTAGGCGGCACCTCATTAAACATTTTCTTCAACTTAGAAACTTAGAAACAAACTTTGTATGAACTTCGGGAGTTGGTTATGGGCATTGGACATGGGGAGACAATATGGAATACGTCCTTCTCTTGTGGAATTTCATGGCATACGCGTCGAATAATACTAAAGAATCCCCTTTTTTGATGATTTCATCCAATGGGAATATTGTATTCCTCCCACGTGTTTAGGAAGAGTGGGGTTTTACAAAGGTGTAACTGTACACTGTGTGACTCAAAATTTGTTAAGATAAGGGAAAACAAAAAGGATGTAGAACTTTCGTTGAAAAGGAAGTGTGTTTTACCAGTTTCCTTCATTTTTAACTTAAAAATTTGTCATTAAAAATTAGGAATATTATTTCCAAAAATTATGGATTTGACATAAAATTTCACTTAATTAAGGGGGGTGTTCAAAATCTCACAAATTGGTATTCACCAACTCTGAATCTCGAGCCAAACACAATAACTGTAACTCTAACTCTAGAAAATCAGTGACTAGATGATAACTCTGGGTTTGATGCCTGCGCAAAGTGATCTATTTCAAGGAAAAATGGCAACATTTGACGAGGATGAAGCCGAGATGCTAGAAAATCTGAAATATCTAGATTATATAGATCGAACGAAGGAATCAAAGAAATGGAACGAAGAAATCGGCAGATTATTTCTCCAAGAAGAAATGACCTTGAACAATTGGATGGTTATGACTTTCTATGCTGATATCGTTTGCCAAAAGAGAGCATAAGAAAATACTAGAACGAATTTGTCACAATTTAGTTTCTACATCATCGAAAAATTATGTTTTCAATTATAGATTTATACTTTTTGACTAATTCAAGTAGAATTTCCTTCTCAAAATTAGTAAAATTACGGCATGCACTATTTTTCATTTCACTTTCCGTCATTTTCTACATGTGGTTTGCTTTCAACCAATCAAGACTCTGCCTATGAAAGAAGACTTGTTTAATCTTGAACGCAGGATTGTTTTAAAACATTAGCTCTAGAGTAGCGAAACTATAGAGTTATATTTTTGTCTGAATATGAAAGAAGAGTAACTCGTAAATCTGACTTCGAGTTACATCTAAACTGGAGTTCGTCAACTCTCTGTTTAACTCATGTTGGTGAATATAGGGGTTAGTGGAAGAAATTAAAATGAGGTTTACTAGAATTATTTTTTACAGACTAAAGATTGCATTTTCCTGAAGATGAGCATAAATTACTTGAGACAGGTCATCAGTTGTTAAGAAGCAGGTCATCAGATGTTAAGAAGCAGTCAAACAAAGCAGTTAGAAATAATTAGTAATACAAGTAATACAAAGTTGAAGTTAAGTTGGAATTAACATTCTGGAAAGAAGTCCATTGCTAGGAAAACCTGGGAACCTTGGCTGCTTGGGATTCTTCCAGGATGACAATGACAGCATACATCAAGTTTTCATCATGCAGGAATGATTCCCGGTGCAAGACAGCTCCTTCACACTCCTAACATGCTTTGAGATGTGTTGGAGAAGAAAGTTTGCAGCCATCACACTTCCCATTTTTACTGCTTGATCTGGATATGGATGACCGATTACTGGACCTGTGTGTAATATCCATATAGACACCTTGCTTAGGCTTGGACCTCTATGCTACACGTGTGCACAATAATCAGTAGCAATGAATTATTATGTCACAAGATTTTTTACCACTATATGTATACTCAGAAATAATAACATTTCACATTTAAAGCTCTCTATATAAAAATTTTTAATAATCATAACCAACAAAGAAAAGTTATAGTTTAAACTTATTGTAGGTTTGTACTTTTTAAATATCTTTTTTAAAAAATGATGTGTTTCTTATAACTTCTTCGTGCACACCGGGGTGTATAATAAACAAAAACCTACTTACTTGTGCCTCTAACCGGTGTGTAGAAATACAAAAATAAATAATTTTGTAAAAACAAACATTTTCGTTTGTTTTTACAAATGTGATATGTTTCTACTATATAAAAAACAAACGTGATGTGTTTCTACTATATAATTGGAATCTAGCAACAAGTATACTATATTTGTAATCTTTATACAGCTATTCCTTGCTTAACAACTTTAATTCATTATTCCTGAAAACTGTCACAAAGTTAAAAATCATTAAACAAATAAGCAAATCCCATTGATTATAATGCATTCCATCTTGTCCGAAGATATCCAAACGGTTTTCACAGATAAAAATTATATATCAATTGAGAGCCAATTGATATATAATTTACATTACATTACCAAATTTACCAAATTCACATTAAGGTAAAGGCACTAAAGCTTGACCGTGCACTAATGGTTGACATTTCCAGATACATATATAAATATGTATTTGGAATTTGTTTATAAATACAAATATGTATTTATACAAATATGTATTTATTTATTTAGAAGATACAAAAGTCAATCTCAAAGTTATGGCAGTGAATTGCTGCAATGACAAAAAGACTGTTTTTAAACAAAACGAATCCAATATTAGAATTATTACTTATTCACAAATAATAAACGTACTTTCAATGCCAAAAATAATTGTAACTGAAGATAGGATTAAATATCAATTATCTACATTTAACCAACAACATCAATTAATGCCAACTTGTAGTGATTTTATTTTAGGTTGTGTCAACTAATAGTTTCAGGAGATTGATTCAAGAATTAAAATGTTTTTCTTTTTTAAAATTATTTTTGAAAAAATACATAGTAATTAAGTTAATTACTGAAAGTTTGTGTAGCAATTACACTTAAATATTTATTCTGAAACAAAAACACTTTCTAGTTATTAGCAGAAATGGAATATATTTTTTTTCTTACTGTTTCAATTATCAGTGCTTTTATATTAGCAAATTTATATTTAATAAGTAACAATCCAAAAGTAAATAAATACAATTTAAACAGAAGATATAATATAATGATACAATACTGAATTTGCCGATATGATCCAATACTGATAATTTCCAACTGATTTGATCAGATGCTTAATCTCTATAGATATTATCACTACCTGTAGAGTATGGACCAAATGAAAGCCTGAAAGATCTTTTGGTTTGGAGAATAACCATTTAAATTCAAACTTAAAGAAATAAGTGAACAAAATGAATAAAGTTCACAGATCAATTTATGAACACCTTTCAGATCTGGGTTTTATGCAGTTGTAATTTTCTAGATTGCCTATACCTGATTCTGACTCTGTTTGAACACATCTTGAATAAACTTATAAAAATAAAGAAAAATCACCAGATTGAAAAAATTATTTTCAAATCTGCTGGCTTGAAATTTCACAAAATCAGCAATACATTATCAGACTTAGCAACAAGTTTGCATGTTGCCCATGCAGTGGTGCACTCAGGATTTAATCTTTAAAAATGTTTCTTGGCTCCTAATGTGGAATTCAATAAAATTCCTACCTTATGTGGCTGCTAATTCATAAGTAGTATAGAAATAAAAGATACTACAGAATATAAATACAAAAAATGAATTTTAATTAAGAAAAGAATTTCTAGTGTTTTTTTCTCTTTTTCTTTGGAGTATGCCAGGGCACCTTGGCCCCCTCTGGGTGCACAACTGTGCCCATCCATTGCTATGCAGTACCCTTACAATAAATCACCAAATGATCGCCTAAATATCAGGCGATCATTTGGCGATCATTACTTTATGCCAATCATTTAATTAGCTATATTATAGTCCGAAATTACTTTATGCCAATCATTTAATTAGCTATATTATAGTCCGATATTTAGGCAATTGTTTGGTGATTTATTATATTCTACTCGGGCTTTGCGATGTTATTATTCGTACCCTTACAAAGTTGATGTCCTTGAAAATCAACCACCATTGTACTGTATTTCACATGCCTGTTGGAGGCAAATCATGTATGGAGTTCTGTTTAATGTGAATTAGATTTACAGCATAAGGCTATTACTGTATTTGAATGTCTTCCATTGCAAAATGATGTAAAGGATATATTGAAAAAAAATTGAAGTATAAGTTTATAAAATAAATTGATTCTAATATGCAATATATATATATTTCTTATATGCAGTATTTTTTTCTGGGCAAGTACTCAGCTAGTTTTCTTAATATCTGGAGTCAATCCTATTTCATATATATTACACAATTGTCATATTTGGTTTTTAAGCTAGGCACTAAACTAACATTTTTATATATTCTCTATTTTTATCAAATGTAACATGTTTATATTTAAAGTATTAATTTTTCAATTATTACATATTTTATTTTAGTTACATACATATGTATTATTAAGAGAGATTAATGTGCAACTATTTTTTTTAGCAACAACGTCTACAGTTAGAAAGGCTAAAAAATGAATTTCAGGAAATAGTGAAGAGGTATAGTTCTTTGCAAGGGGTAAGTTTGTATATTTTATTCTATTAAAATATCTTTGTATTAGTTTTTTAAAATATTTCTGGAAGGAAAGTATTAATTCTATATATACAAGATATTTTTATTTACTATTGAATATTCTAAGTTTGATGCCTTACTATCCAAAATTGAATTGAAATTAATTGAATAGTTAAGAGAGAATATGTAGAATAAGAGGTAAAATTTGTTATCCCATAAATTCTCTCTTAAATATACAATTAATTTATTGAGTAATTGTTATTTGTTCAATTCATAGAACAAAGTAGTAATACTTGCATAACAATACACTTTTGACTCAAAGAAAGAATTCAAAATTACATCCTTTGTGCTAAAATCATCATGCATTTGCGGCTCATGATGATGCCAATGAAGAGTAAAATTAGTTAATGATCTTAGCTTATATACTAGAGATGCAACCAATACCTATTGTAACTAGTACCAATGAAACTATTAAATTTTGGAATTATATCAATTAATGGATCCCAGTGTACAATAATGTAAGACCAGATTTATTTATGGAATTGTTTAAGTATAATTGTTACTACAGTTTTTTTAAATAATCATTACAATTAAGCATTTCTTAAGTTACAAAATAGTTGAAACAAATTACAAACATTTATTCTGTGGAAATTATGTATTGTATGCTTAAATGTTGCCTCAATATTATCATTAAAAATTAAAAACCTCTAAACTGCTAGTATGTTTGTTTTATTAATTTTTTTATTGCCAATTTTTATTTTAACTATTGTTAACTACTGATATCAGACAGTAAAAGAAATTTTAAGTTAAAATTCATAATTCAAATAATACAAGAATTTTTAGCTTATTTGATGTCACTTTATTAACCCTTTACCACCACCATCTTGTTTACGTTAATTTTGTAAACTGTCCAAAAGTAATATAGGTCAGTCAGGCAATATTATATTAAAAATTCACCAAAAATAAAATTATTATATTCATATGAAAAAAATTATGTACNATAATATAGAAACAAAATATTATTTCTATTTAATGTTCAATTATTTGCTTTTGAAAATGCAATGTAATGGATTTTTATCCGGAAATTAAACCAAGAGCTGTTAGTAAAATGCAGTCAACCCCCCTATAACATGGTAGATACGTTCCACTTTTTATGAAATTCATGTTCTACGAGTCCTTAAATACATGAGCCAATCACAGCCCGGCACGTATGCAGTTTACAGACTACGGCTGTTTGAAAGGTCTTCTTCCATAAAATTAATCGATTCTAGACTAATTCGACTCAACATTTTCAAAATACATATATTTTTTTTGGGAATAATCCGTATAAACTACGCTATAAACAAAAAATTGTAGGATTACTTACCGAGTGTGCACCGTTCGACGTTGCCATTGCTCAAGCTTGTTTTCGTCATGGAGCAACGCACCAAACCACGGCCGCGATTCCTGATAAGTTATTTTTCTGCGAAAACTTTGTTGAACTTTGGAGACATCATTAATATAAATAATTTTAATCGCCGTTGAATAAGAAATGTTTCTTTCACAAGAAATGTATAAAATTACAGTACTGTATTAGACTTACGGTACCTAATTTACATACTGACAGACGATAGTTAGCGTAAAAATCTCCGTAGCGTGGCGCCACGCTAGACGGCGGAAATTATATATTTAATTATAACAAAGTTACAATAAGTTAATATATAATTATATATACAGTACCTAATTTATATATAATTAATATATAATTATATGTACAGTACCTAATTTATATATAATTTATATAATACTGTCCAGACGATAGAAATCTCTCCGTAGCGNATCGAAATTTTAACTTTTGAATTTTATAATATTTGTTGTAAGGTAAAGGCACTAATAGTCACATTAAGAAAAACTTATTTTATGTCTGCTAATCACTTAAATATTTATTCTGAAACAAAAACACTTTCTAGTTATTAGCAGAAATGGAATATATTTTTTTTCTTACTGTTTCAATTATCAGTGCTTTTATATTAGCAAATTTATATTTAATAAGTAACAATCCAAAAGTAAATAAATACAATTTAAACAGAAGATATAATATAATGATACAATACTGAATTTGCCGATATGATCCAATACTGATAATTTCCAACTGATTTGATCAGATGCTTAATCTCTATAGATATTATCACTACCTGTAGAGTATGGACCAAATGAAAGCCTGAAAGATCTTTTGGTTTGGAGAATAACCATTTAAATTCAAACTTAAAGAAATAAGTGAACAAAATGAATAAAGTTCACAGATCAATTTATGAACACCTTTCAGATCTGGGTTTTATGCAGTTGTAATTTTCTAGATTGCCTATACCTGATTCTGACTCTGTTTGAACACATCTTGAATAAACTTATAAAAATAAAGAAAAATCACCAGATTGAAAAAATTATTTTCAAATCTGCTGGCTTGAAATTTCACAAAATCAGCAATACATTATCAGACTTAGCAACAAGTTTGCATGTTGCCCATGCAGTGGTGCACTCAGGATTTAATCTTTAAAAATGTTTCTTGGCTCCTAATGTGGAATTCAATAAAATTCCTACCTTATGTGGCTGCTAATTCATAAGTAGTATAGAAATAAAAGATACTACAGAATATAAATACAAAAAATGAATTTTAATTAAGAAAAGAATTTCTAGTGTTTTTTTCTCTTTTTCTTTGGAGTATGCCAGGGCACCTTGGCCCCCTCTGGGTGCACAACTGTGCCCATCCATTGCTATGCAGTACCCTTACAATAAATCACCAAATGATCGCCTAAATATCAGGCGATCATTTGGCGATCATTACTTTATGCCAATCATTTAATTAGCTATATTATAGTCCGAAATTACTTTATGCCAATCATTTAATTAGCTATATTATAGTCCGATATTTAGGCAATTGTTTGGTGATTTATTATATTCTACTCGGGCTTTGCGATGTTATTATTCGTACCCTTACAAAGTTGATGTCCTTGAAAATCAACCACCATTGTACTGTATTTCACATGCCTGTTGGAGGCAAATCATGTATGGAGTTCTGTTTAATGTGAATTAGATTTACAGCATAAGGCTATTACTGTATTTGAATGTCTTCCATTGCAAAATGATGTAAAGGATATATTGAAAAAAAATTGAAGTATAAGTTTATAAAATAAATTGATTCTAATATGCAATATATATATATTTCTTATATGCAGTATTTTTTTCTGGGCAAGTACTCAGCTAGTTTTCTTAATATCTGGAGTCAATCCTATTTCATATATATTACACAATTGTCATATTTGGTTTTTAAGCTAGGCACTAAACTAACATTTTTATATATTCTCTATTTTTATCAAATGTAACATGTTTATATTTAAAGTATTAATTTTTCAATTATTACATATTTTATTTTAGTTACATACATATGTATTATTAAGAGAGATTAATGTGCAACTATTTTTTTTAGCAACAACGTCTACAGTTAGAAAGGCTAAAAAATGAATTTCAGGAAATAGTGAAGAGGTATAGTTCTTTGCAAGGGGTAAGTTTGTATATTTTATTCTATTAAAATATCTTTGTATTAGTTTTTTAAAATATTTCTGGAAGGAAAGTATTAATTCTATATATACAAGATATTTTTATTTACTATTGAATATTCTAAGTTTGATGCCTTACTATCCAAAATTGAATTGAAATTAATTGAATAGTTAAGAGAGAATATGTAGAATAAGAGGTAAAATTTGTTATCCCATAAATTCTCTCTTAAATATACAATTAATTTATTGAGTAATTGTTATTTGTTCAATTCATAGAACAAAGTAGTAATACTTGCATAACAATACACTTTTGACTCAAAGAAAGAATTCAAAATTACATCCTTTGTGCTAAAATCATCATGCATTTGCGGCTCATGATGATGCCAATGAAGAGTAAAATTAGTTAATGATCTTAGCTTATATACTAGAGATGCAACCAATACCTATTGTAACTAGTACCAATGAAACTATTAAATTTTGGAATTATATCAATTAATGGATCCCAGTGTACAATAATGTAAGACCAGATTTATTTATGGAATTGTTTAAGTATAATTGTTACTACAGTTTTTTTAAATAATCATTACAATTAAGCATTTCTTAAGTTACAAAATAGTTGAAACAAATTACAAACATTTATTCTGTGGAAATTATGTATTGTATGCTTAAATGTTGCCTCAATATTATCATTAAAAATTAAAAACCTCTAAACTGCTAGTATGTTTGTTTTATTAATTTTTTTATTGCCAATTTTTATTTTAACTATTGTTAACTACTGATATCAGACAGTAAAAGAAATTTTAAGTTAAAATTCATAATTCAAATAATACAAGAATTTTTAGCTTATTTGATGTCACTTTATTAACCCTTTACCACCACCATCTTGTTTACGTTAATTTTGTAAACTGTCCAAAAGTAATATAGGTCAGTCAGGCAATATTATATTAAAAATTCACCAAAAATAAAATTATTATATTCATATGAAAAAAATTATGTACATTTATTAATATCTTTAGTTTTAAATATGATATTTTTCAATACATTTTATTAGAAAAATTAATAAGAAAAAATATATATATATCAGACCCTACATTTAAACTTGATAATTTGTAAATTTTTGTCAAAATTAACATTGTTTAGTTACCTAGTTTTTTGCTCGCAATGAGCCAGAAAGACGTAGAATATTGTTCTGTACATCTCTATATAACACTTATGCGTGTACGTTTATTCGTTGTGAAATTATCGCTCATTATATCAAACATTTGTTTGAAATCAAAACTTTATTATGCTATCAACTAATATAATGAACCAATATACTTTATTCACTTCATATCGAACAAGAATATAAATTTTTATAATAAACATATGATTACCAGTAGTAATATATGTAACATTTGCTGATATTTTAGATTCAAATAAAAAATATATAAAATGTCAGAACTGAAGATCACAACTTGAATATTTATAACATGTTGACTTATTATAGCTAAATAAACTTATTATAGTAATATTATTGCATGAATATGCTAAAAATGAAATAAAAAATTATCAGAAAAACATAAATTAAGAAAAAAAAGCATTAATTAAAATTTTTTAAGTCAACAAAATACCACTTGGAGAAAAATATGTAAAACAGACGATAGACAAGATGCTGCCATCAAGTGCTACATTACATTACATTACATTAAAAGAGTAGAGAGGTTGTCTGTATGTGCACAGACTTTACCTCTAAGAAATTAGAAGTGATGAAATTGAAATTAGAAGAGGAAGTGATAGTAAGTAGGGAGGGAAAGATTGAAGGGAAGTGTCGGATCATCGAGCCTTTGCATCATAATTGTTGAACAAGTAAAAATACAGGTATAGGACAAAATAATAGGAACACCTGTGAAAGAATGCAAAATATTTATTAGTAGGGAGTTAGGCCACCATTGGCCTGAATTACAGTTTGTGTCAGACCTGGGATTGAGAAATAAAGGTCATGCAGAAAGTTTAAGGGAATTTGCAGCCATTCCTCCTGCAGAGCGGTTCAGGTAGTGTGCATGGAGGAGGAAACCAAGCATGGACTTTGTTCTCTAAAAAACCCCACACAGGCTCAATGATGTTGAGATCAGGGGACTGAGGACACCAGGTGAGATGTTCCACTTCATCATTATTCTCATCCAACCGTGTTTGAACACAGCGAGCCGTGTGTACAGGGGTGTTGCCATCTTGGAATAGAGAACATTCTCCAGGAAACAGAGTATGAAGCATAGGGTGTAAATGATGTGAGAATACTACGATAATGCTCGCCTCTGACCTTCTCTCTCAGGACTATGAGTAGCCCAAGCCACGCCACGATATTGCTCCCCACAGCATCACAGATCCCCTTTCATGCTTCACAATAGGAACCAGACAGTCAACACGAAATGCCTCTGCTGGTATTCGCCAGACAAACGTACATTCGGTGGTCTGAAATATTGTAAATGATGATTCATCAGACCAGACGACCTGTTCCCATTGCTGTTGTGTCCAGTTTTGGTGGTCTTGGAACCACTGTCATAGTTTCATAGCATTCTGTGGCGACACTAACGGCTTTGGAATGGCTACTCAGCCATGAATGCTTGCAGCATGCAGCTCTCGTTGAATAGTTTTGGTGGATACGGGGTTCTGGAGATTCTAGAGATGGGTGTTCATCTCAGAGGTTATCTGCTGCAGTGTAGTCTTATGTTTTTGGGCAACTATCCTCTTCAACACCCATCTATCCCGGTTGGTCAACTTCGACTTTCGCCCACTGTTCTGCTTCGCAGAAGATACCTTTCCCAGTTTTGTGTAGACTGTCATAACCCTTGACACAGTGGACCTTGAAACACCCATAAGGTTGGCTGTTCTAGACATGGATGCTCCAGCGAGGTGAACTCCAATAATCATGCCTCTTTGCATGTCGGACAGGTTGGACATAATGGCGCTTTGCTGGGAAAAGAATTTTCTCATGCAACTGTCACACTGCCAAATGCTCAACTGATACCTTTTCTTTCACTGCCACTGGATGGCAGACTGTTGCGACACGTGGTGGGGCTGTATTGGATGATCGAAGTACATGTTTCGAAAGGGGTGTTCCTGTTATTTTGTCTTATACCTGTACAGTGACAAGACAAAATACGTTCAGTGAAACAGTATAAAAACAAACATGACAAGTTTGCGTGTGTGGGCGAGTGTGTACAGTAAAGGGTGTACAGACACAATGTTTTAACAATTATAAGTATGCGATTTGTGACTGCTTCATATATATAATTTATACAAATATTGACTTGTTAGGAGTAGTAAAAACGTATTGAGGTTGGATGTCACGCCAACTTTTATTTTAATTAAAGCTTCTTCAAAAACTTCAGACACTAAGGTGTTAAACACAATTAATATATTTTATTCTTGCGAGCGCTTTCGACGTAAATATGCACGTCGTCCTCAGGCAAATCAAACGAATAGAGAATTCGAATCATACATTTGAATTTGAACATTAACGATATTAGCCGTTTTTTAATTATAAATAAGAATTAAATTTTAGAATTAAAACATTTAAAAATATTTAAAATTGGCACGCATGCGTTTTAAATTTCGATAAGAATGGCTATTAATTATTTTATAAACGCGCAAAACACTGGCGCGCATGCACCTTAACATGCATTACATAATATCNTTTACGTTAAACTACGTTTATCAACAGAACGGCCTAAAGACGTTGGCTGGCTGAACCGTGGTTTAAAATGCGTTGCAAAGACGACGATAGTCTATTTCTGACCATTCTCTAAACGAACTTCAGCAAAACATTGGCTCTTACTTACTTCGCTATTACTCCCCTGTTTTAGGAGTCATTCGGCCAATCGGGTTATTTGTTTGTGACATCAGGAATGGTCGCCAGCCATTGTTTGGCAATTAATGACAATCCTTTTCTGTTTCGATATTTAATTTCATCGCCAATACGGGTTTAAAATATGAACAAATCCATATTTAGAAAATTTATACTGAATTTGAAATTCGTCTTCGGAGTAGATTTTTAAGGAATTATTTTGACATCTTATTACTGTCAAAATGAATAATTTTAAATATTTTGTTATTAATATTACATTTTTTATATCTATAAACAGTTTTCTGTAATTATTAAAGTTGTCTCATTTGTTTAACAGTACAATGACTCCGAAATGCATTAACGTTTTATAACCGACACGATACTCGAATTGTAAATAAATGCATCTGATTTAAATTAATCGAAGTTTAAGTCTTCACCATTTGAATATCAAAATTGGAACATTTAAAACAAATTTAAAGTATTTAATTTTGTTTTTTTTGCTCCAAGCAATTAATTAATGACTAATTTTGTAGATTCGTACCATTTACAACATTTATCAAAGGAACGATATCTGTTTTTATCTAAACTTTTCCATGAACAAAGCTACCACTTGAATTGAAAAGCCCTCTAAACCTGCTGTTGAGTGAGTCTAGAAAGTAGGTCAAATAACTTGTTTCTAATCGCTGTCTACATTGTGGCAGGGGAGAAACGCCGTCTCTGCAATGAAATTTTTCTGAACAGGCAGTCTATCCGATCTGTAAACCACCATCGGCCTTTAAACATTGTTTCTGCAATCGGCTGATAGGGTCTAATTTGCATATGCACAGTATAGTCAAATCGCGGGTTGAACAAATTGGGCAAGTAGCCGGCCTACCTTAAATGATATCAGCCAGTCTATCATTGGTCCAGATGTGGGATGTGGCCTTGTCATGCGTTAATGGAATTCGTGGGCCTGAGTTTTTTTGTATCTGTTGTCGATAAATTTTACAAAAATTGACTTTTACTAGGGTAATGACGAATCGGTACCCTTGAAGTTTTGCTTAACAATGAGGGGTACCGATTGATTGGTACTTTCGAGGGCAAAGGGTTAACATTTCTTTTCACAAATTAAATGTAAATGCAAAGTTTACTAAAGGAATAAAATAATCAAAAAATTTTATTACATATTGAATTAGAAATAATTTAATTATAATTAACTTTTTTCAGCAAATTGCAGATAAAATTAAACGTGAACTAACAATGAAACCTCATAAATCCATTTCTGGTTGGAGTATTGAAGATGAAGGAAAATATGATGAACAACAATCTCTTATGGAAGCAGAAAAGATTCAACAACAAAAGAAGATGGAAGCTGATTTGGAATTTGAACAAGTAAGATATATTTCAAAAACACTTTTGTTTGAAATTATCTGCTATAAAACTTAATGCTTCAAAATAAATTAATTACTCATATGTAATTTTGTATTTTTGTCATCAGGCAGTTATTAACCAGATTTATATATAACTTTATAAGTTAAATAATTGCAAAGTGCTTAATAATAATAATAATAATAATAAACAACTCTTATCATACACAAAAGAATCCAAGCTGAAATAATAATAATTGAAAATAACAGTTTTATTCTAAAATATTTTATATACATACAAAATATAAATTTAAATTCCAAACTATGATTATGTCTTTTTTCTTTTCATTTTTTAAATGCAAATCTTCACAAAACTGGACTTCACAAGTAAATAAATAATTACAGTACCTGTTTGTTTTATAGAGAAATAAAGCTGCTGGATTAGATAAAGGTACTGTGGTTATTTATTTGATTTTCTGCATTGCAATTAGATTAGTTGATTAATTAGGGGGGGTGTGAGCTGGTTGCTGGAGGTACTGGTGAACTTTTCATGAAGCTTGATTACTGTGTATTAATGAATTGGAAAACTGTAAATAGCCAAAAAATGATTGATTTGGCTAAGTGGATATTTACAAATAGATTATCCCTGGATTTAATAATATGTTTACTGATTTGCGCTGGGATTGAATCAAACCCAGAACCTTTACCTTGTTCTCTGCAACAAATGAACCAAGTGGATATGCAAATAAGGGGACGAGGCAGACCAAGTAAGGTTGGAAATGGAAAAAAATAATCAACTGGATGTTGATTTTTTTTTTGTGTGTTTTAATGAACGAAGATTTTTTCCTAATGGAAGGAGATTATTGTAAAAGTAGTCTTGAGGCGACGAGAACTATGAAAATACATGTATATTTCGAAACATTAAGAGACATAGAACCAGAGATGCAGGAAAAGCCCAAATACGATATATGAATTAATACAGGAGAATTTTTTACAACTTAATATAGAGTTAAAGGCAATTAAGACAGAAGTAAATTCATTGAAAAAGAAAAACAAATACTTCCAAAGAGAATTAACAAAATTGTTCCAAAAAATAGAAGAAATGGAGGAAATATCCAAGAATCACAGCCAAATTAAAGGTATATTGGAATTTGAAGTAGATAAACTGGTAAATGAGAGATATAATAAAAATATCACAATCATAAATTTTCCATTCAATTTCTTGGGCTATCTAAGAGAAGTTAATCAGTTTATAAAAGAGGACTTAAACTTTCAATAGAACTATTTATAATTCCTAACTAGACTAATCAAAAACAAAATTAAACCAATTGTGAACATTTCACTAGACTCTTTAAAAATTATACACCAGAAATTTAAAGAATTCTGGAAAATGAAAGTTAACTCTGATAACAAGGAGACGAAAAAAATAATAATTTACTGCAGACTTATGTAAGAGATCAAGACTTGGGAGAAAAAAACTACAAGCAATAATTAAACAAGAAAAATCCAGTGGAAATAGGATTATAACAAGAGATGATTATCTAAGTTAGCATCATATGTATATATTTTGTTGACTTTTATGTAATAAAGTGGTACAATTAAGCAGGTTTTTAGGAAGGAACTAACTAACACATTAGAATTAATAAATAATGGATTGAAAGAAAAAGTAGATAAATGAAATGTTAGGATTAATGTCACATTCTATATTATCTTTTTAAGAGAGGAATCTCCTTTAAATTACTGTTGTTAACCTGGTTGTCTATATTTCTGACTTTATTAAAGATAACATACAGTAATGATAGTACCAAAATATTTATAGGATTTTGGAATATCCAAGGACTTCAAGAAAAACTTTACAGAGATTCCATAAAAAAAATATATCAAATTCCATTCAATCATCAATTTTACAGAGACATGGACAACCAAAATGAAAGAGGAAGATAGTACTATGTATTCTTGTTCAAGATACTTTTTATTTAACAAGGCACAATTAGAAAATTTGGTCGACCATCCGGAGGCCTTTTATTGCTAATTAAGAAGCAAATTGGTGAGTTACTACAACATTATGTAACCAAAAACTTTATTTTTACTACAATAGATACTGGGCAGAGATTTAAATCAAATTGGGTAGATTCGAGGATTGGAATCATACTTGTATATCTCCCCCTTTCAATTGATAAAAAGTCATGTTTTCATGAAATTCAAAAAATCATTATATACAATGATCTAATTTTATTAATTTAGATAATAGGTGGTGATTTCAACTAGGGAAAAAAGTGAACTGTTTCCCAGGATAGAATTAATTATTTTTAAGATATACAAAATATCTTGAAATGAAATAATATAATTATTTTTCATTTTTTAAAGTAATTTAATACATTCTGCAACCTCCAAAATCATATTAATAATGCTGTGTAAGATATATATTAAAAATTATCTTTGAATAACGTAGAAATTTTCATAAATAGAAAAAATTTATTAAGGTTCACTGGAAACAGCACAACAACAAAAAAATGCTTTGGATTGAGTTGAAAATTTAAAAATATGAACTTAGATTAAACTTCTAACTTAAAAGGTAGTTTTCATTTTTTAAATAAAACATAATATAAAATATTATTGTAAATTTTTATATTTTAAAAAGCAAAGATGGTCAATACTCCAATCACTCAATCTGATTCTTATTTTAGTAATGAAAAGTCCTGCTACCGAGAATGCCCTTTCTGATTCAATTGATGTGAGTGGAATTATGTTTAATGCATGTAAGAGAAGACAGATGTTACTTATTTTTTCACCTGTAGCCTGGAAGATTTCTAGTTCATTTTCAAGATTGTAGTACTTCTTTTGCTCTCTAGTATTTTTGATTTGTCTACCTTGGCTGCTTTAATAGAAACTTCAAGCTTATAGCCCGATAATTCGGCAGTGTGATTGGCTTTAATAATCAAGTTTATGAAGAAAAACTTTATACTGCTTACTTCATGCTCGTTTGTACCCTTGCCCAATTTTCACAACCTGGCTTTATGCAGTTATTGAAACTACTGGGCATGGTTAAAAATTAAGACAGCATAAGCACAATTATTCCAGATATTACAGGTTCTGACAAGTGAAGAATTTTCAGAGTCCTGCCACAAATAAGCTATGCATTGATTATTGACCATTTGTGACGTGCCATAACAAGCAAAAATTTAAAAAACTAATAAGTAGGTTTAAAATTAATAAATATCAATGTATTCTGACAGTTTGAGTTAATTATACTTTCTATTTGCAAAATTTCCTCAACCTTAACACAAAATAAGAAAAAAGTGAATTTTTAAGAAATTTGCGTGATTTTCCAGGTTAAAAAAGACAACTGGGATCCCATTTGAGAAACCCTACTATGGTCTATCTAGGCCCTTATGCCAAAAAATCTATTTTATTTTCCCTATTTTTTCTACAGATATCAGGAGCCTGATGGCTTTAATCAGTCATCAAATACATTAATGTGTTTTCCATTCACAACTGTTTGTCCATTTGAATCCACAGAAATCAAGTCTAAACTAAGGAAACAAAATAAAAAATTAAGGTAGCCAGCCTTTACAAAAAACAAACTAAAAATGGTTTCTTAACACAGTATGTGAATAAGATTTGTGTGTACAAAACATGTCTCCAATTAAGCATCATTACCAAAATGAAAATCAGGAAAAATACCTAAATTCATTACTTTAGATAGATCATGTGAGGTTTCTGATAAACACCAAATGCTAACTATCAGAAAGCAATTAGATTTCTTCTGCCTAGACCAGGCATGGCCAACATACGGCCCGTGGGCCGGATGTGGCCTGTGTAATGGATTTATGTGGCCCACGATTAATCTTTTAATATTAGCTACTCAAGTCAGAATAGATCAGTGAAAAATTTAACGCCTAAAAAAAAAAAAGGTCAACAACTAGCTGTCTGATTAGAGTTAACCCTCCATTACAAATCTTGTTGTAAGTACAGCGTAGAATGTTGATAAAGCATGATAATGTGAAAAATGTATCTGTAATCTCTATGTGCAATTTAGTCTCTGTATATAAATATCACCAAACCCAATATATAATAAAGCTACATACCAACAGACTGCCGAAAATCTATCGGGCTAGTTTTATGCTAATTATTAAATAAATTACGTAATCAATTTGGCACTAGAGGTAAGCGTTAGGCGCCATCTCTTATTAATATTAATAATTATAAATAAATTTAATTAATTTAAATAATTTGGAACCGCTGGGAGAAAAAATCGGCCCGGAGCGGGACTCGAACCCACAACTCCTGCTTACCGTGCAGATGCGTTGCCAGTTACGCTATCCGGACCTCCGGTCCGATCTCCTCTTCCAGCGTATATAAGTTAACTACTTAACCATCGGTTAAGTAGTTAACTTATAGGTAACTAGCCCGATAGATTTTCGGCAGTCTGTTGGTATTTAGTCTCTGTGGGGTGACACCACAATGAGATCTTGCACCCACCTCAAAATCTTCTTAGACAGCCTCTGGTTCATCCCGTGAAAAAAGTTTTCTTTCCAATTCGGCCCAGGGGCAAAAACTGTTGGCCACCCCTGGCCTAGACAGACAACTAAACTTGTCAACTATTGTCAACTAAACTTATTATCATTGTTATAAAATTTTTTCTTTACACTTTTACTCTCTTATCATTGCCAAACTGATGTAAGATAGTTTTGTTTCCCTAATACAAGGTGAATAATAATTGCATATAAATCTTCAATCCTTTTAATTTCTTTGACTTTTTAACAAAATTTTATCTTAACTTTTTGTAATTTAATTGTAGTGAAACCATCCTTGAATGTGGAGTCAAACTTGTAACATGTATCAATCTCAATGTGTGATTGTTTAGAGTTACTTGATTTATCAAGAAGACTTTTAGAAGAATATGGTAAAAATGAAAAAGCATTTAAT
Source organism: Centruroides sculpturatus (assembly GCF_000671375.1). Lineage (NCBI taxonomy): Eukaryota > Metazoa > Arthropoda > Arachnida > Scorpiones > Buthidae > Centruroides > Centruroides sculpturatus. The sequence continues at coordinate 197,059 of NW_019385032.1, forward strand.
TAAATTGTTTTTCTTACAGAAGTTTCCATTTTATCTATAAGTCAAGATATTTTAGACATACAATTCCCAAACTTTCAGAATGGTTAGTCTTCAAGATTACAATGGGATTGATAGATGTGACATTTTAAGTTCATAATTGCTTCCTTTAGATTTTCAATCAAAGCAAATATTCTGTCAACTTCATGAATCATTTCCTCTGAATGGAAGTTCTCTATAATAAAAAGTTTCATTAATATGAAAATACTTATATGAATGTCCAAAAAATCCTTTAAAATCAAAATGGGTGCTTCTGCCCCAAGGTGCAATGTGCCCATTTTGTTGATATGATTAGCTGTTTAGATTAATTTTTGATCCTGATTCTGACTGTGAATGTAAAAGAGAGTGAAATTTTGTTAAGAAAGATTAAAAAATTAAATATAAAATATTTTATTTGTATGGCTAATTTATCCAATAGCTTTTCTACAGAAATTAAATCTTTCATTTATTTATTTCTAACATTTCTCTCTTATAAATCCAAAAATTAAAGTGTAAAATCTCTAGAAAATTAAGTAATATAAACTCAAATGTAGTGTGAAAGTAGATATGAAATATAAAGCCAATTCTCATGTTAAACTTCTTTCAAGGTACAGGTAACCCCCGTATAACATGGCACTTCTATAGCACGGATTCACTCTAACACGGTTCGAGAATTGGTACCATCCCCGTATAACACGGTACTGTTATAGCATGGATTCACTCTGATACAGTTTAAGAATTGGGTAAACCCTCATACAACATCAAATGTAATAAATTTTTACATGCTTAAGTAATAATAGTTCATGAAAATTATTATTTTCGTGAACTATCAATACTTAAGCATGTAAATTTTCTTTTCTCGCCTTCTGTTGATACACATGGTCCTTCTCAAAACTTGTTTCAATGTTGCCAGATCTCTACGCTTCTGCTTCTGAGGTTGCCAGATGTTTTTCCCTTATTCCATACTTGCTTTATTCTTCATAAGTGCTTAGCACCATATAAGGAAATTTATAAAGATCTTTTAACTAGAAGCGAGCAATCTAAAATTACATACTTTTTGCAAAAGGTAAAGCATGGATCTGAAGATAATGCAGAAAAATACTCAGAGGATAAGGATAACTTGCCAAAAAGAAAACGCTTTCCGTTAATAGTGCTTTTAGTGATGACGAAGAAAATATTGTTTAATTTATATTAATATGTATCACTTAAGAAAATTTTAATAAAGATATTTATCTTAATTATGAAAATATA
>NW_019385032.1:198523-208837 GCF_000671375.1 Centruroides sculpturatus
CGAAATCTGGCGAATGTCAACATTCTCCGGTGAATGTCAACATTCACACAGTCGTTTCGTGTATGTCCGAAATATTTGCTAAATATCGTTATTTCTCACTTACACCGGCAAATGTCGACATTCAGAATGCGCTGATGGTGAATATTGAATAAAAATATTTTTATTATGTTAAGACAAAAATGCAACTTTTTAATATGTCAAAATAGGAGAAAGCTTAAGTAATAGTACATGTAAATAAACTGTTGAACCTAAAACGAACAGTACATTCTATATCATTAAAGAAAATAATACAATAATAAACTTACACATAAATTATGTGATTAACATTATACAATCTTATTTATTGTAACAACTTAAACTGTTATGGCACCTTGAATTGCACAAGAGTCCTTACTTTTACAACTGCATTTATTCGTGGAACACTTCTTTTTGCAATGACAGCGTGTATAGTCTTGTCCTCCATTTTTCCAAATAGCTGCAGCTGCTTCTCTCAGCGATATTTCAAGAAGAAATCTCATCTATGGAAAGTAACTTTTCTTTACATATTACGAACTGATTACGGGTATAAAGCTGTTTGAGGTTACTATTTTTGTTTGCTAATTTATAAAAGTCAGAGTCTTCTATTCCAACAACAACCGCCAACACATTTTGGGCATCTGTACGGCCACTGTCGACATCAGGGACTTGTATTAGTACGGTATCATCAATTTGAGCAGAAGGAAATGTAGAAGAATTTGGCGACAGACTATGGCCTCTCTGTCGACATCGGCTTCTCGGGTGTGTCATTTCTACCTCCACCAAAACTTATCTGTGTTTGTCGACATATGCTGGTGATTGTTCGAATGTATAATAATTTAACTAAATATTCGGTCTTTCACCGACGTATTTTGTATGTGTCGACATTCACTGGAGAATATCGACATTCACTAATTTCGGTCTTTCACAGTAACATATACACAAATTAATAATCTCAAATTTAAGAATACAAGTTCTTGAATATTGATTTATACTGATATCTCAAATTAAGCAGATTACGTTTTGATTTATGAAATATTAATTGAATAAAAAATATTACAGATAGAGCTGATATGAATACAATTTAGTATCAATGCACACTTAAATTTATGTTACAATTGCTGTCTGATGTTGATAGTATGATTATGTTAAAAATTAATGAAAACAAAAGTTTTCATTAATTTTTAACATAAATTTTTAACAATAATTTTTAACATAAAACAAAAATGTTTTAGTAATAATATAATCAATTAAACACAAATATTCATCAGCATTAATATATTTGAAGATATATAATTTTGTAATTATATTTTTATTGCATTTTTATACAATAAAAATATAATACAGCAAGGTCTTGTTTTATGTAAGATTGATGCACGTGGTTTCATAGATGAAAAATGGTCACAATAACCTTTAGATGTATATTAATAATTCTGATTATCAATGCACATGTTGATTATTTTTTTTATTATGAAATTCACTGTGGAACAGAAACAATGGTATGAAAATTAGAAGCAATTTTCTGCAGCTTACTTCTGAGAAAAAAATTATTGAGATGAAATGAAAATAGAACATTCTAATGTTGACACAAATAAAGAGAAAAAAATTGTATGTGTACTAAAATATGAGTTGCATAAAACTAAAATTTTTGACATAAAACTGAAACCACAACAGGAGGATGGCATGAAACACATTAAAAACAGAAAAACATTACAATTAAAAAGCAATGACGTATCAAGGCAGTCTAAGAATACTTGGAGGGGAGGGAGCACAAGTTTGTGAAATATCATTTTATATGATACCTACTGACACACAATCACCATGTAAAATAAGACTGTACTGTATATTATTGAAATGTTTTGTTTAATACTTAAACAAGAATTTATTTTTAGCAATTACTAGCTGAACGAGAGCAGCGTATTCAACAAATTGAAGCTGACATGTTAGATATAAATTCAGTTTTTCGGGATCTTGCTGCTTTAGTTCATGAACAAGGAGCTACAATAGGTGAGAATTTTTTAACATTTTAGTATTATAATGTTTTTAAGTTGTTCTACTCAAAATTATTTACAGTTGTAGAAAAATACCAATTTTCAGCAAAACATTATGCAATTCACTTCAGATATGAAAATCTAGACTGACAACATCACATTGGCTGTACATTAGCAGACATCTAAGTTAATTTACATGAAAAACAGTTCATAATTTTCCAAAAACATTATTACTATTATTGTGTTATTACTCTTTTAATACAGCTATAAGTTTTAATATTAACAATAAACTTGAAAATAAGCATAGTGAGCAATTATATAAATTTTAGAAAAGTATTTGCAATACTAAAATCAAGTCTGTGATTTCAAAGATTCATGTAAAAGGAAGTTTTCCATTAATTACTGAAGTTCAGTCATATAAACCAATCAAACTATTATTCAAGGAATCAACATATTTACTGTTCCAAAAGATGTAATTAAAAAAATATTGCCTCATTGTGTTACCTCTACAGAATTTCTCACACAAACAGTATATACCTTTCCTTCTGCATCATGGCTTTTCATATTTCAAGCATATGCTTTATCATCATGTAAAAACAAAAATTATAATCAAATTTTCACTATAGATTATCAAAACTAATAATTTGCTGCTATATATGTGGGTCAAGTCATTTAGTTTTGCAGCAAAAGTATGCATTTGTTACCTAGGAAGAAACTGAGATTAAATTATAGTTGTAGATTATGGCAAACTCTTCTTAGCTTGACCATTGTTCAGTCAACTGACCAAGTGATAAATCCATTGCAAGAGAACATTCTGGAATGCTTCATTGGGGATATATGCTGGTTAATTTCTCAGTTACTGAAGATAAACCTAATGTTCTTGTTAAAACAGATTTATCTTCAATAAAGCTTAATTTCTATTTTTGTCGTTCTGTACAGCAGCAATAGTTATGCAAATTTTAATTATGTTGTACATGGCCTAATGAATGAAAATTATTTGAATTCTTTTTAAAATCTATGTAAGTTTGATTCTGTTGTTCATGCAATACCTTTTTAAATTTTTATATAATTGTTCATATTAATCATTATACAGTCGACCCCCCTATAAGATAGAGATACGTTCCATTCTTTAGGAATCCGATTTCTTACAAATCCTTCCAATCACAACCCGACACGTATCAAGTTTATGGACTACGGCTGTTTGAAAGATTTTCTTCCATAAAATTAATCGATTCTAGACTAATCCGACTCAACATTTCCAAAATACGTATATATTTTTTGGGAATAATCCGTATAAACTACGCTATAAACAAAAAATTGTAGGATTACTTACCGAGTGTCACCATTCGACATTGCCATTGCTCAACATTGTTTTCGTCGCGGAACAGCTCAGCAAAGAGCGGCCGATTTCTAACAACTTATTTTTCTGTGAAAACTTCGTAGAACTTCGGAGACATCATTAATATAAATAATTTTAATCGCCGTTGAATAAGAAATGTTTCTTTCACAAGAAATGTATAAAATTACAGTACTGTATTAGACTTACGGTACCTAATTTACATACTGACAGACGATAGTTAGCGTAAAAATCTCCGTAGCGTGGCGCCACGCTAGACGGCGGAAATTATATATTTAATTATAACAAAGTTACAATAAGTTAATATATAATTATATATACAGTACCTAATTTATATATAATTAATATATAATTATATGTACAGTACCTAATTTATATATAATTTATATAATACTGTCCAGACGATAGAAATCTCTCCGTAGCGTGGTGCTACGGACGGCGGGAAAGTAGTTCAGCTGCCTGATGACGTTTGAGGTGTTTATAGGGAACTTTTACTATTTTTTACGGATACCGGTAGCAATTTTTTCGTAGTTTTATAGGAATCGTAATTATAGGGACCGTAATTATAGGGGGGTCGACTGTATATATATATATATATGTATATAACATATTTTATCATTTAAAAACTGAAATATTTAATGTTATATATAATGATAAAATAAGTGAGTAAAGAATATTATGTATACTTAAATATACAGTGGTACCTCGGTATACGTCTGGTTTAGAATATGTCCAATTTGGAATATGTCCTGTTTGGAGAAAAATTTTGCTCGGTATACGACTTTTGTTCGGTATATGACTTAATTCAATTATATGCACCATGTATGATCAAGTAGCACTATCAGTGTACTAGACCAGACTAGACGTTCATGGTGCCGTGGTTTATAACTTTGTTAAATTTCTTCTGATTTTAAATTTTAAGTAAAATTTTATTATTTTTATTAATCATGAATTGGAAAAAGGCAAGTGAAAAGCAACAGAAAACTAAAAAAATGACTAGAATCACAATGGAACTGAAAAAAAGAGATTGTTGAGAAATATGAAGGTGGCATGCATGTTTGAGATTTAACTGTTGCATACTGTATCCCAAGAACGACGATATCAACAATTGTGAAAAATAAAGACATTATTAAATCTGCTATTGTTGTGAAAGGAGTTAAATCAATTTCTAAACAGAGATTGAAAACATTAGATTATGTTGGATAATTGGTTTTGCTTTGGATAACTGAAAAACAGTGTGCTGGCGACATTGTATCGGAAGCAATTATTTGCGAGAAAGCTAAAACAATACATGCTGATCTCATGAAAAATCAAGCTGGAACTAGCCAGGAAAGTGAGGTGTTTAAAGCCAGCCATTTTTTTTACATGAGAATGGATTAATCATTTTTACATTACTTCTTATGGGAAAGGTTGGTTTGGTATATGTTCTAGTCGGTATAAGTCCAAACATCAGGAACAGATTAAGGTTGTATACCGAGGTTTCACTGTACTTACAATGTTTACTGGCATTACTAGTAGTATATACATGCAAGACTCTGATTAAATCTGTGACAGGATATTTAGGTTGTCTGACTCACAAATTTCTAATGCATTTTTTCTGATTATAAGATACTTTGACTACAGGCTTTGAAGCGATAAGACTACTTTTATTAAATTTTCTTTTTTACTCAGTAATGCATCCATAATTGGAGACATATATAAAGATATTAATTAGAGAGAATTTTCTGTGTTAAATTAACTTTCAGAAGATGCAATTTGCCAACTTCAAGATAAAGTTGATTGGGATATTATTTCAGTAATCTTTTCTTTCAGAGAGTTTTATTGAAAAATTTCAAGATAGATTAAATTGGGAAAGAATTTGGAGAATTAAACCATATACTGAATACTACGATTAAAATATCTTCTCATATAGATTGGATCATAGTAAATACCAAAGATTACCCATTGATTTTATGTATGAATTTAATAAATATATACACTGGGATTATATTGTTAAATATTGAACACTAAATGATCAATTTATTGGATTGTATAGACATAAATTAAATATGCAAACAGTTTGCAAATATCAGAAGTTAGAAGAATCAACAATGAGGTTTTTAGAAAATGATTTGGATTGAAAAACTGTTTTGAAATAGTTTTTCAATCCAACATAAAATCAAATGAAAAAAATAAAATCAATTCGCAAATCACACCTAAATTCTAAAATTTCCAGCAAATAAAAGTAAAAGACACATATTGAACGTTTTCGGCCATTTATAGAACGGTTTTTCCAGTTGATAGTTCCTGAGGAAGGCCGATAAATTTAGTGGCCAAAAACGTTCGATATGTGTTTTTGACTTTTATTTGCTGGAAATTTTTGAATTTAGGTATGATTTGCAAATATTACAGTTTATGGTGAGGTTGTATTTAATAAAATCAATAAAATTAATAGATTGGATCATAGTAAATACTAAAACTTATCCATCTGAGAAGATATTTTGGTTTATTTCTCCAAATTTTTTCCCAATTTAATCTATCTTGAAATTCTTTAATAAAGATATAAACATCTAACAAAACCTGATGCTTAGAAAATAGACACCCATGATTGCCATAAATAATTGGGCTATAATTTGGAAATAATTCTTCATTAAAACTCTTTGAAAGAAAAGATCTATTTGAAATAATATGTTATATCCCAATCAACTTTATCTTGAAGTTGGCAAATTGCATCTTCTAAAAGTTTATTTAACACAGAAAATTCTCTCCAGTTAATATCTTAACTCATTAATGCGTCTATAATTGGAGACATATGTAAAGAAGAAAATTTAATAAAAGTAGTCATATTGCTTCAAAGTCTGTAGTCAAAATGACAATTTTTATTAAACTTTCTTCTTTATTTTATATATATAATCTTATGAATTTCTAATGCAACATTTTTCTCTGATTTTGAGTCAGTCAACCCAAATATAGTGTCAGAGATTTAATTCATAGTCTCTCATGTAATATACTACTATTACTGTATTAAAAAATATTTTTACATTTAAGCTTTTTTTTGTTTGTTTTTTGAATTGTAAATTTCCCAAGGAAAGTTAATTAAGATTGAAAATGTTCAAGAATGCTTTTTATATTTGTATTGATATATTTTTTCATATGTCCTGATTACAAAAATAATAGCCAATATTATTAAAAACTTGCATGCCTATATTATATATAAAGTATTTACAATTCATTGATGAAAAAGCATCATAAATTCATCAAAAGAAATTTAATATCCTAGCTAAAACATTAAATCCATTACAAAATATATTTTTATTGTCAATAATCATTATCCTATTAATTACAGTTTTAATTTTCTTATTACCAGTAATAGCTCTCAAAACTAAGCAGGAAATTTAATGAGGCATTCTTGCTCTCAGATAGTTTCAATTGTTAAAAATGAGGAACATTGGTGCTCATTATACACCAGTCAATAACAATTAATCTGATGCTAATATGTTATCAGATTGATTTAAAAAATTATGCTTTAATATGTTTTAGAATAATATTTGATTCTGATATTTCTAAATATGTCAGAAGAAAACAGATATAAGGTTATTAATAAAATGAAATTAAAGGTCTTTCAAATTTTAAGTAAATTATTCAAAAAACATATTTTATAACTGAAAGCTTGATAATCTGAAACATTTAGTTGCTGAGGCATTAACCATAATTTTTTTTATCTTAGGAAATGAAAAAACATTGCAAAGTAAACATTTAACTATAGGATCCATCTTACTAAGATGAGAGAGGAAAATAAATGTTTGTTTCTCATGTTGAATTAGGCTTTGAATGCAAATGATTTAAATGTTAAAATACAAACAGGGACAAGTTATTTATGACTTAATGCATACACATTAGAAAGAAAAAATTCAAAACTATTGGAGAAGTCATAACTGTAAAATAGATTAAGTGTTTTTTGGATTTTACAATCCTGAAAAGTGCTTAATCTATTGAATAGTTTTGAGGTTTTTCTTTCTAATGTTAACTGAAATTAAAAAAAATAAAAATTATTTAAAATGTGTTCATTTTATACAGAAAAATAAATTGTAAAAGTTTTTTTTAATCATCAAATTAATGTGCATAGGATTAAGCTCTAAATGATAATAGTAAAAAACAAAAGCTAAATGTACTCTTAAGTTTACTAGTTCAAGTTACACTTACAAGTTACAAGTGAACATGCTTGATAATTATCTTTTATTATAGAATTATATGAAAGAATAAATTGGGTATATCTTCCATTTTTTGTTGGTTGAAAGTTTTATACTATATAAAAGTATTCTAAGACTTAATTTTATTTATTAGTATTCTGTTACACAAAAAATAAACTTATAATCACATTATAAAAACAAATATTTTAGTTTTTATGAATTATAAAACTGATATAATTATTATATTTCTAATTTTATGATTATATTTTCTTATATTTATACTAGATACTATTGAAAGTAATGTTGAAGCAGTTGCAGAAAATACAGCCAGAGGTACAGAACATTTATCCAAAGCTAGTAGATATCAGGTAAAATGCTATAAAGTTTCACAGTATAATTTTCATAACTATGGTATAATGAATTATTTGTTGTTTTACAATAATCATTCATTTCAAATACAGTGTACAATTTTCAGCTAATTTCAAGCAAGAATACAGTTAATGTTTTTTTTTTTTATTACAGAGACTAACAAACTATTCTCCTTTGAATACAAAGTAGAATGTTAGATTAAAATAGAATACTGTATATGTATTAAATATATAATGCTAGAAGTGCTTTAAAGTTAGAATGGTGTAGAAAGAGAAAAGGTTTGAGATGGACAAAGTTTCAATTTACCTATACTTTAATGAAATGTTTTATATTAATGTGGGTGTACATGTAAGCCTGTGGGCAATTAACTGATCAATGATGCACAAATTCAAATTTGCTAATAACTAGTTTTTGTAATTTTGCAAGATATATTATTTTTCCACTAAGCCACTCAATACTGTTTGACTTGGCTGCCCTTTACCAGTATTTTTTGATATCATAAAATGCAAAAGATCCTTTTCAGGACCAATCTGACAGTGGAATGGGATCTTAACTCTTCACTTTCAGAAGAGTTGCTTGGTGACATATTAATTATAAGTTGTTCCACATTTTCCATTCAGCTAGTGAATTTCCTTTAGTCTTCCATAATTCCATAATTTTTTCTAAGCAATGAAATGCTTCTATTCAATTTTCTTTAGTTATTGATGCAAAATCATTGTCCACTAACTTTTATACATCCTCTAATTTGAACACAGTTATGTCAAGCAATTTATGCTTTTAACTGAGCTCAAATTTAATCCCATTGAATTAATATATGATGATGGGGAAACAAGCAAATACCTGTGTGATCTTTGGATGCAGCCTCTTCAATCTCTTAGCATACCCCAGAGTTTTTATGCATCTTAATTATTTCATAAAGCTCAGCTCTGTATGGTTGATTAGGAAATGAAAGACAGTAATTCATCATAATATTTCATTTCTTGTTTTTGTCTATTGCTGGATGGAGGTCTTTCCAGTTGATGACTGTGATATGGAGAATTGTCTGTAAAAATATGTGATTTTTCTGGAATGTTGGGAATAACTTGATTCTTAAACCATTTCAGAAATTCATCCTCATCCATTTCTTCGTGATAGTCTGGATCATTGCTTTTGGAAATAGGAATAAGACCATTTTCAACATCCAACATGTTTTCATTTCCTGCATGAAGAATTAGCAATCATCTGCCTTTTCTGATCAGAACTTTCAAATTAGTTGCACTGTCTTGACAGCATTTTGATATAACATTCACAAATATATAAAGAACTGGTATTTATCTGCAGTTTGAACTGTTTGCAAAAATTTAATTCTGGATGCAACTTATGTCATTTCTTTCCATAATTGCATCATGCCAGTTAACTTTGTGAATAAGCTTGGATTTCGTAATTGTAATCTTCTTTAATGATTTAATGCTGATTTAATAGATGATGTAAGGTTGGAATTTTGACTATACAGTACAAGCTATGAATATGTTGATGATAAATTAAAATCGTCCACAGAATTGTCTAGAGTGTGTTAACACCATTCAGTTGTTGCTGATCCTTGTCCAATGCTGTCTGTCCCCATTAGCTTCTCAGCTGACACATTGTCATGCTGCAGTCAGCCTTGATTTGTGTCCAGGCAGTGTGTTCTCTGTCCTGCTCTTTGTCATGAGCTGATATATCATAGCATGATATCCTTTTCTAGTCCATTTGCATGCATAATGAGCCAAAGTTTTTGCTTAGTGATCTTGGCCTCTAATGACATTTCTGATTTGACATTATCAAGAACTGTCTGGTTTGTGATCTTAGCTGTCCAGGAGATGGACAGCTAAGATCACAAACCAGCACTTTTTTTCCAGCACTATAGCTCAAAGGCATTTATTTTCTTCCTATCAGCTTTTTTAACAATCCAGCTCTCACATCCATACATCATTATAGAGAAAACAATTACATTTACAAGTCAGTATTGCTAAAAATGAAGAGGTGCTAGAAGAGTAAAGATACAGTTGACCCCCCCTATAAGATCATAGATACGTTCCATTTTTTAGGAATCCGATTTCTTACGAGTTGTTCCAATCTCAGCCCGACACGTGTAAAGTTTACGGACTATGGCTGATTGAAAGGTTTTCTTCCATAAAATTAATCGATTCTAGACTAATCCAACTCAACATTTCCAAAATACGTATATATTTTTTGGAAATAATCCGTATAAACTACGCTATAAACAAAAAATTGTAGGATTACTTACCGAGTATGCACCATTCGACAACCCCATTGCTAAAGCTTGTTTTCGTCGCGAAGCAGCACACCAAACCACGGCCGATTTCTGATAACTTATTTTTCTGCGAAAACTTCGTTGAACTTCGGAGACATCATTAATATAAATAATTTTAAT
>NW_019385032.1:211136-217096 GCF_000671375.1 Centruroides sculpturatus
TATATATATATATATATATATATTGGAAATTTTAGTTAACTGTATTGAATCATATGTATTATTTCTTTTGTAAACTATATCTTCTATATTATGTAAGTTTTATTGTATAATAATGTTATAAAAATCATTTTATAGAAAATTTTTCCTTGTAAATTTTAACTAGTCATACTAAAATTTTATAACAGTCCCAAATATTTTTCTTTTAATTATATAGTATTATATTATATTTGTGTGGGACCAAATTAAGGAAAAATACAGAATGTTAAAAGAAAAATAACAATAATATCCAACAGTTTTGGAGTATTTGAAAACAATTGTACAGCATATATGTTATCATATATATCTAATTTCCAAACTTATCTTTACATTTATTTAACATTTATTTAATTCCTAATTAAATAAAATAAAATTTTATCTGTTAAGTTTTATTATCAGTTTTGATTGAATATCATTTTTTTCAATAAAAATGAAAGTTAACAGGAATTGAAACAAGGCATTTTCCAATTCTGAATTTATCTGTCTATGGTTACTTTCAAGTAGAACACTGTCATAAGTTCACCAAAGATTTTATATGTTTAACCATTAATTTTTTTATAGCCAAAATTAAATTATTTTATTAATACAGACATGTGATGACTTTTTTCAATGAAATTTGGTGAGTTTTTCTGCGTACTCCAGCAATCAGGAAATTGCTTACCTCCTTGATGTTGTGCTGAAGATGTTCTCTTTTCTGTCTTATAGTAGCAATGGCTATGATGATGATGTGCTCCTGAAGATCCTAAGATCTTCTGAATGAAATTGAATAAAGTATATCTTTCATGTAACCCCAAAGAAAGAAATCGAAGAGGATCAGATTTGGAGATCTTGGTGGCCACACTTTCTGCTATGGCAAAGCCAAGACTGGATAATAATGTTTGATTTGACTTCTGCACATCTTTCAGTATGAAAAAAAAATCTCTAAAACTTTGGTTTAAGATATATAAAGGCAATAAATGGTATCTGGTGGGAAAACTCATTCATTTTTTATGGCAAATTAAAATCGAGCATACTTTCGAGCAGAACACACTATTATAATGCAGTAAACGAGAATAGCCAATATATGAAGCACAGAAAGTACACCAAGTTGCACAATTTAAGTACTGTATCCAGAAAATGAGAGTTATCATGCTGTAATAAAATTAGGAATCACTGTGTTTATTTTTTCAAGTTGTGTTTTTAGTGCTTAATTCATATTTTCTTGCAGTTTTGCAGAAATGATGGGTAATACAATAAGACCTTGTCCAAGAAACTACACCAGTTTGATAATGTAACCAAACCAATTTTTCATATTTTATTATTAGGGCCATTAAAACATTATTTGTACCTTCTCCATAACTCTGGAAAAGTAGCAGTTTGTGATGCAACAGCATCATCTGTCAGTCTAGAGGTGCTGATTGCTATGTTCATACACATGTTGGACTTGCCTTTCAAAGGAAGAAAGATGTTTAGTTATTTGTGCTAGTGGGTTTGTCGATACGGCAAAAAAAGCATGGAAGCAGCTAATCATGGGCAACAATGAACAGTGATTTTTGTTGAGAGGAGGAGTGGTGTATCTGATGTCCACATGAGGCTAGCAGCTTTGTGGAGGGAGTGCATCAGTCAGAGCCACATTTTGCTGAATATTGGAGGACAAAAGCAGTAAGCAGCCAGCAACAGCACACAAAACAGACAACATTTAGTGTATGTCCAACTTTATAATGGAGGACAAGGAGAATCACATTCTATGAACTGTAGGATGGAACCCATCATCCATCATCACTGACTTCTCTCATCACTCAGTAGAAGTGGCTTGTGGAGCCCTGCCAGTAGTACTGAAACTGTACAGTACAAATCTTGTGAAGTTCCTTGAGAGTCCAATCACAGGTGACATATCATGGTTCTTGCATGACATGCCAAAAATGAAATGTCAGTCCATGAAGTGAAAGTACACTGGGTCCCTCAACCTAAGAAGCCAAAGCCAGTGATGCTCAAGAAATAAATGGCAACTGTATTCTAGGGTTCTGGAGGAGGGAGCAAGAGGGGATATTTATGTTGGTTTGGCTGCCTCATGGTGATAGCATCAACAGTGACTGGTACTGCAAGACACTGCAGCAACTCTGCTGATGCATTCAGCAGTGCCTCTCCTGTAAATTCACAAAATTGACAACTTTAAAAATATTGGATAGCTTATCTGATAACACAGGGATAACATTGAACTTTGGTTTCTGTTTCTTTTTATTCCTGAAAATATTCTGGAGAATATACACAAAGTGATTTTTGGTTTAAGGTGTTCGATAATGCCAAAGTCTGTGTCGTGAGACAGCATGCTATGGGCACTGATACCACGAAAGACTTTAGCAACATAGTGATCTTTGTGGTTAACAGAAACCAAAATATGTTAAGGACGTAAGTTTTTTTATAACTTAGCAAACATTTAATAAGTAAGAACAAATTTCATTACGACCACATGTGCATTAAAGAACGATTAGATTTCAGGTCATGAACATCAAAATAGGTCTGCACCTGCTGTTTGCAATACCTCATTGGTGAATAGCATTGATGCTGGTAGTGTTTTTTTGTAGATCAAGGGATAATAACCCTAAACTTGCATTGTGTTCATATCATCGCACATCTTAGCAGCTTCCTTTAAATGAAGATCATTTAATGAAGTTACTTCTATGACTTTTCCTTTGCTGTCAAGAGCTTGTTGAATTCGACCGACTTTTAAACAAAGCACACAGTTTGTTTGAAGTGTCCTTCAGATGCAGATGACATGATATATTGAATTTAAATTTTGCATAATTTTGATATACTGATTCCGTAACAGGTTTTCTGTTTTCAGTGGCACATTTCTTTTCATAATGCTCGTATATCTTGCATACTGTCTATATTTCTACATAATGCTCGTATATCTTGCATACTGTCTGTGCTATGTATTGCAGTATCGACTTGAAACAATTCCTCCAGACTTTTTCTTAGTAAAAAAAAAAATTGGAAATGCAGAATGTGGTCTTAAGATATTTTTGACTATAAATTCAGTATTTATTAATGTAATATTATTGAATTTAAAAGTTTAAATTTATACTGATAACGTAAAAAATGAAATTCTGATCATCCGAAAATCGTCTGAAATTCCAATGAAATTCAGTCTCAATTAAACAAATCCAAAAGCTAGAAAATTACTGCTAATTGAAAATCCTTCATCAAAAATGAATATTTAATTTTCGAGTTTAATCTTATACATTTTTCAATAAAACTTTTAATATTCTCGACAAAATTCAAATGAAATACAAATAAATGTAAGATAAATGCAAAACCTATAAAATTGTTACTTCTAAAAAAACTTTCTGGAAGTTTAAATTTTTATTGACTAATGTGAAAAATGGAATCATCTCAAACTTCCTTAAGATGAAAATTATATGAAATTCAGAAGAAAATATAAAAGCTATGAAATTTAAATATATCACATCCAAAAACTCATTCAAAAAAAGAACTTATACAGATGTATGAGCTAAAAACTTAAAAAATTTTGAAATCCTTCATAGTACGAATTAATTATCATTTTTCATGTACACTAACAAAATATTGAAACGTATTTGGGATGAGAATCGAATGAAATTCTAATTCCACAGATTTTAAATTTTCAAATTGAATTACTACTAATTAGTTAAACAAAAATCCTTCATGATAGATGATTAAATAATTTTTAAATTTGTATTGAGAATCCAAATATTTTATGGTAATCCCAAATAAGTTTTCTGATGACTGATTCGAATGAAATTCAGGTGTCGCGCTGCATAGCACCAAAATTACCACAAAATGACACTATTAAAGTGGCGATAAAATTACAATACTAGCGATTGCAAGCGACGATAAAAATCGTAGTCCGCTTGTTTGCACATTCAATGTGAAATGAATCACAAATCACACTTAGGGAAAAACAGCAAATTGTCGTGCTTCCGTACAATGAAAGTCCCGTGCACTGCACACCGAGAGTGCATATACTGTACTTTGTTGAATCAGATCATTCAAATCTTTGTTCTCTGATCATTCAAATCCTGTATACAAACGAACCGTAGCGATCTCATCAATCTATTCGCGTATACGAACACCATCTAGGATCAGCCTGTGAAATAATGTTTAAACATTGTGATGAAATGTATTATTTGGAATTATTCATTAAAAAATTATTCAAAAATGATTCCTATTGCTAACAAGGGTAGGACCAGACGTTCAGGTCTCTCTGGACAAGGAGCTGCTTGTGTTTAATAGGATCCACTTTCAAGCATTTCCAATAATTGGCCTATGAAAATTTAGTTGTTAGCTTATAGAGTCCGAGTGCAAGTTACTCGCGCGCCGCCCTGGTGGCAAATATTTACATAACATATAGGAGTTCTCTAAAGAATGCATATGAGTTGTATCTGAGACATTACGATACCTAAACGATACCCAGTACAGTAAATCNGATTAAAATAGAATACTGTATATGTATTAAAACCAAATATAGACTGACCTTGGTCTGGTAGTTTGAACGGTCTCGTGAGCTACCCTTTAGAATTGGTATGAAGATGGAGCATTTCCAATCTTTATGCCAGAGGATTTGGGAAACCAAATGATGGCCAAAAGTGAGTACAGTTCTTTTGGGTACTGCTTGAATCAATTCTGCTGACAAGTTATCAATACCTGGTGCTTTGTCACAGAGATAGAACTTTAGTGGATTATAAGTCAGTTATCAAGGAACAGTGATTACCAAAATGGGCACTATTGTCCTCAAGGAGCAATGAGTAAATCTAGGGGATAAAAAGGAAGCAAGAGATCACTGGAGACAAGTGACACTGACTGACTGACTGAATAGTGACCATAGGCGTGGTTCAGGTCACTGACAACCTTTCTTCTTATGCATTTTAAGAGAGGAAAGGGAAACATTGCATTTACTGGTTCCCTATGTTGAGAACAATGTATGATAAGGACACAAAATATGAGGTTAATAGAAAAGCCTTTCTTACACAAGGAAAAAATGGGTTGAGTATAAGTTTATGGAACCAAGGGGGTAGTGGCTCAAAAGTTTGGGAATCATTGGTCTAGAGTATTTGCCCTTGTGCATCAATATTTTGCTAAAGAAAAAGACAGCAGACAGCTATGGCTACCGTCAGTTATTCAATAGTAACTATTCTTAAAGAAACAAAGCCTTTCCATACACATTGTAAACACATTATAAATCACCTCCTGAGTCTGATTTTGTAGCAAACTTCCTTGTATTCCACTACCAGAACATGAAGCTTCCATAACACTGTTTAAAATGGCAGTGACATGTCTAAGGTATGAGGAAGAAATTTAACCATAGTGATTAACCAATAAGCATTAGTCATTAATTTCCAAGTTGATTCTTTCTATAGACAGACTGTAATCTTTGTTCTTTACAGAGTGAGTGACACATAACTATAGCATTTCCCAGAATAAGAATGGAGCTAATGTCATTTTACAATTGAATGAGAAATTTAATAAGATTTAACTAACAAAAAATGATTCTGATAATTTGATTTATTGACCCCAGAAAACAGATTTATCTTCAATAAAGCTTAATTTCTATTTTTGTCGTTCTGTACAGCAGCAATAGTTATGCAAATTTTAATTAAGTTGTACATGGCCTAATGAATGAAAATTATTTGAATTCTTTTTAAAATCTATGTAAATTTGATTCTGTTGTTCATGCAATACCTTTTTAAATTTTTATATAATTGTTCATATTAATCATTATACAGTCGACCCCCCTATAAGATAGAGATACGTTCCATTCTTTAGGAATCCGATTTCTTACAAATCCTTCCAATCACAACCCGACACGTATCAAGTTTATGGACTACGGCTGTTTGAAAGATTTTCTTCCATAAAATTAATCGATTCTAGACTAATCCGACTCAACATTTCCAAAATACGTATAT